>NW_027112552.1:477589-498139 GCF_000696795.3 Halyomorpha halys
TAGGGGGTGCAGAACACAAAAAATACAGCAAAACATATTCATTAGTACCGACGTTTCGGCCAGAATCTCAAATCATCATCAGGGCTAAAAACAAAACTTGATAGAAACCATAATAATTAAATGAAATTAAAGGAAAAAAAACATAATTTTTTTAAATAATAATAATTTAATTTAAGAACCATAATCAAAAACAAGAAAAATAATTATCTGTTGTCTCGTTATGTTTCTTGTTTTTCTGTAAGTTTTTACATATTTGTACTCTTCACTGACCGCACCACCAATTATCTCATATAGTTAAGGCGTTTTTTTCTTCAGATATAAACGACTTAATTGAATTCTAATAATAATGATTGACATTTTTTTGTTAAAACTAGATATATAATATATCTGGAGGAATGGCCGAAATTGACCTGCCACCGGTAAAATGTCGCGGTATGAAGGGTCAGCGATGTGGACTAACAGAAATAAGAAAAGTAATGAAGCCGCCCTGATAAGCTTGGCCAGCCTCTTCTATTGGCCCTATCTGGAACAAAAGGAAACCAATAATGAAGACCTTCAGTAATCTCTTAACATGTCTTCTTTACTATATTATATATAATATAATAAGATACTATATAATATAATATAACTGATATATTGATGGCTTACTTCACAGTAGTGCTAAGTATATTTTCACCAACTTATTGAAAAATGCAATCAAAGGTTCTCTCTTTTTAGAAAAATAATTATTTTTCTTTAATTTTATTGTAGCCTTTGGACTTTTAATTGCATTGTTTGTAAAGGTAGTTGAAATGCACTTAAATGTAAATGCAAAACTGTGAAGCAAGCCGTCGATATATCAGAATTATTATATTAGCTTCATTATTATTGAAAAATAATAACAATAATACATTGTTACGAATAAATGTTATTGAAAAAGAGGTTGAGAACTTGCGAAAAACATAATAAAAATAATTAATTACATTGGTTTATCCAAGAAGTACTACGAGTTCAATAACTTCATAACTTCTTATTTTAAAAAAGTAATGAGAAATTATTAATTTTTTAATAAATTACCAACTTCTTCAGTTGAATCTGGGCGTACTAAAATCCTCAAAAAAATTAATTAAGTAAAAAATTAAAACAACAATTGAAGTTTAAAGTGACAAAGATACCCTGATTATTTAAGTGGTAGATGATAGATAAAAGATATTAGAAGTAATGGAGAGAGAGGGAGTGAATGAGGAGGGGAGAGAACACCGATAAATAAAACTTTTTTTTTCTTAACCAATTTCAGGCCTTCATCAAATTTGGCGGCATGAGGAAGTTTTACCACAATAGAAAATATATAAATTTATATAAACAAAAATAGTAAATTTATCAATGACACACATAATTTGAATAATATCTAACATTTAACCACTTCATGGATCATCCAGAAAACATAGAATCACAGAAAATAAATAAATATAAATTTATTAATTTATTAATCCATAAATAAGGAAAAATTTAAAATTGTCTATATTATAATTTTTTACTAAAGTAACAGTCAGTAGGAAGATGGATATTCAAGTGGCTTGGAGTGTTTGGAAAACATTTTTATTATAGACATTTTCCAAGGGTCAGGGAAATAGGTGGATCGGAGTGTAGCATTATATATATAGGTAAGAAATAGGATGGCTTTACGAGGGAGCTGTTTCAGAATGTGTGCTGTGATAAGATCGTAGCCAGGAGCTTTTTTAGAAGGTAATTGGTGGATGATGATCATTATTTCTGAGGGATGAAAGGCATTAGGAGGAAGGGTCATTTGGAGTGGAATTGTAATCTCTGCTTCAACATGTTCAAGATTGGTTGGATTAAGGATATTAGTATGGGGATTAAAAGTTTTGAAGAAAAAAAAAATTAAAAACTAACTAAATACAAAAAAAACAAAACAATAAGGTAGTTACAAAATATAAGTACTATTACAATATTGGATCAGATTGATGAAGTAAAAGGTAGTTAAATAGAACGGTTTTAAAACGAGGGAAGGATTGGTACATGACGTATGTTGCAGGGAATGGAGTTCCAGAGATAAGCTCGGGTAAAAAATGATTTATCAAACGCAGCAGTTCGGTGAGGTGGAGGAAAGATGTCAGATTAACAGGACCTGGTAGTACGAGATTGGACTGAGAATTTGAATTAGAGGTTTTCTAGGATATAGGAGGGGCGCTGAGTACTAATTACTTGGAATAGGAAAGAAGCTGGGAAATACTGGGTTATATGCGTATCTCTTGGCGTGATCCCGAAAATAAATCGTATTGCACAAAATATACGTTTAGATTCCATATTACCCGAGAGTCCACCATATACCAGGCAGTCACAGTCAAACTGGGAGAAAACAAGAAAGGAAATGGGTTTTAAGTAGTATTTTAGAATTTTAGGCATGAAACGTCCAATATATTATAGAATTAAAAAATTAAAGAAAAAAATGTCCATTTGTCCTTGAAAGATCATAATTAATGATTCGAAATAGTTTGTCAGTCCTGTTGATAGATCGTTAACCTCTGCAGTTTTTTTAATTTCCTGCTATTTCATATACTAGGGGTCATTTTTTAAATTTTTCAGCAATAACCAAATTAATGAATTAAGTAGATGCTTATTAAATTATTACTAAATGTTTACGGACAGAAAAAAATCATTAAGTCTTAAAAAAAGCATAATATTCAAATAACACATTTTTTACATATATGGGTATTTAATTAAGGTATGTATTATAATAATCAACATAATATACGTCGTTCTTTAATTTATTTATTAATATAAGTTTCTTGATTTATTTTTTGGATAAATAGCATACAAAGTGTTTATAAAGTTTCTTCTGGGACATTTTTTTTTTTATTTCCTTCAATCCCAAGGTAGGAAAGCTTTTTTATTCATTCATGAAGTGAAAATGGGAATCATATTTTTATGATATAAAGCTTATTTAACTTATAATGACACACATGCACATAATGACATAACAAGAATTTCAACTAAAAAAAAAAAAATGACTAAAATTTGAAACTGTGCTGTAATTTAGACAGAAGGCACTGAAGGTTGGATGTTAGCGCAGAAATGGTCATTAAAAATATATAATGGTAAAAATATTAAACTCTCTTTGATTTGTGTTCCTTAAATTCTCGAAAAAAGTGGTTAGAAAACCGCAATTATCAACCTGGCAAACGTTTTCAAATACTTCCGACTGTCTCAAAATTTTGTCGGCCATTTAATTTTAAACTGGAACTGGGCTGCTAATTATTAGATTATTATCTTATCCCTATAACTTACTGAGGCTTGAATGTTTGATTTAGAAAGCTTGAAAGCAGTGGAGTGTCTTGATTGCTATGACCCCTGGTATTAGTAGACTAGAAAGGTTCGATCTAGGAAAGTGGAGTAAGGCTAGAACCTCTGTTATATAGAAGTCGTGAAGACGCACACTTTCCTTCCGATTATCAATGCTTATCTCGACCATGTCACGGTTTAACCCTTGTCGGAACAGTTTATTGTTGTGTGAGAAAATAACAGATTCAGAATAATATGGGCGTTCAGGAATACTGGTGTAGTAGATTCCTGCCTATAGCCAAGGTTGGTACTTGTCATTTCCATGAAAAAATAGAATTATGACATCCTATGGCTGTTTCCTCCTTTTAAATAGGTAAGCAACCTTGGCTTGTAAATTAGTATAATATCACTCTGCACTGATGTTAAAAAAAAATACAGACAAAGTCACTAATTTATTTCAATCTGAACGAGTTAATAGTTTCTAATATTTTTTAAAAATTATTTATTGTAAATTAAAACTGTTTTCAAAATATGATAAATAAATAATACTATTGATTTTTGAAGAAACTGTCTTCAGGTAGATGTTATCGAGTCCATCTTCTTTTCAAAATCCTTTATCAAATTTAACAAACAAAGGAGTTTATCATATAAGGGCAGGTACCATTTTCTAATTATCAGGCGTCTTATAAAAGTTATGTATTTATATATATATATATATAGATATATATATATTTTTTTTTTTTTCATTATTACCTTCCTAATCGATACACCGATAACTTTTTTTCTTCTATTAAGGTAGGATGATGTTTTAATATTGGAGTATAAATTAATTCATATGGTCCTTTTCTATGTTTTATTTAGATTAACAAATCTATCACCAATTTCATTTGAATGTTGAAAAAAAAATCAGACGATTATTACTTTTTAAACTAAATTGACCAGCCTTATGTATCACGTATTATTGTCTTCTTTTCATAACCTTAAGAAAATTTAATAAACAAAGGAGTTTCATATAGAAGTGCAGGTACCATTTTCTAATTATGGGGGAGGGGTCTTATGAATGTTCTGTAATTACTAAATTGATCGATTTTATTGAATTTTCTAGTTTTTCCGTCCAGGTCATTTTTGAAAATATATCAGCAAAATTGAGCTTAATGTATATTTCACAAAACTCACAGTCAGCGAAACAGTTATAATAGGAATTATTAATTTGTGTGTGTATATTTATATTTAAGTTTTCTTTTTTTTCAGTATTACCTTCTTAATCCATAAACCGATAATATTTTTTTCTCTAACAAAAGTAAATACCTACTGGTGTATCTAAGTACATAATAAAACCTTCTTATGAATTTTTAGTATTGCAATATAAGTTAATTTGTAGTTTTCTTTTATATGACTTATTCATCAAATCTCATTTGAGTGTTTAAAAAAAGCAAATGATTATTACTTTTTAAACTAAATTAAGCATCGAATTTGCTCTATTAGTAGGCATAAAAACTAATCAACTAGGAATCAACACTTAAATTAAATAAAGTTAAAATTTAAACTTTTTATTACATAAAAACATAGTTACTACGTCTCATAAAAAGCATCTTAAGGATGATAAAAAAGAAAAAAAGTTAAAAGTTTCTTTAAAAATGGTCATAAACCACTAAAAATCTTACCTTAAACTCATAAAAAAACTCTATTTCTTAAATGTCGGCAAATTCAAACTCTTTAGTTGTTCTAAACTCGCATATTTTAAATCTCAAGAACTACTATTGCATCTACCCTGAAGGAATTTCTTCAAAGTTTATTATCCAGTTGTAAACCTGTGGCATTCTGTCATAAATGATCCCTTGATAATATTCTGCACATCCTTTATAAAAAGGAGTACTGAGGAATTAACAAGGGATTAAGTGCTCCATTACAAAAACAATAAACAAAAGATAAAACAAGTTCTCTATAACAAAACAATGAAAAAAAAAAAACAGACTGGATAATACACAACTATTAACATAATATTCATTATTCCATTGTATTTAACTGAAAATAATGAGAATTCTTTTAAATAAACGAAAGCGTGATATAAATTAAGGTATTAAATGGCTTAGAAAACTATTTACATAATAGAATTTATATGTCACTTACAAAATTAAACTTATTATATATTGTTACAATGTAAAAATATAGTCTGTTTAATTTGGCTTTACTATCAATGTTCAATATATTTTCAATGTTTTATAATGATGGCTTTTAGATATATTGTCTATTTTCTTTAAAGGTGGAAGAATGTAGGAGGATGTAGTAAAAAACCATTATGGAAATAACTTTTGCAGAATGGACAGAGTTCGTTTGCCTTGAAAGTGATGGTTTTGCTTCCGTAGTGTAGTTTGATATGCTCCGGGTTTCCTACTCTTATTGGCTGATGCACCTTATTTTTTTTTAATTTAACCTATATGTTAAATATGCTTCATCGAGTTGTAAGACACAGTTGTATACTACGTCAGGTTTTTCTGCATCTAGCATCCTTAGTCTGTTGGAACATAGTTTTGGGAGTCTCTTTTCTGACATTAATGACGGTTTGGGCCAGTAGTTGATGATCTTTGTTATTACTTTTGAACTTAATGGATTTCTACCTGTCTCGAGTCGAACTATATAGTTTGGGATATTCTTGGGCCATCCAAATAGGTATTTAATAAATTTAATTTGAGAAATTTCGATGGCATCCAGATATCTAAGGCTCGAAACTTCGGATGCATAAAGGAGAACTGAAGAGAGCATTGAATCATATAATGCCATCTTTGTTTCCCAAGAGTCAATCTTTCCTCTTCTCAGGGTTTCCAAAACTTTAGCGATAGCAATGGATGATTTTGATAAACAAATAAGTGAAACTCGTTTATTTGTGCCAACGTTTCGTCCTGAATTTCAGACCTTCATCAAGAATGAAAACAAAAAACAAGATAACAACAGCTGATGACACCTGACTTCACCCAGATCATCTCCTCCTATTGGCAAATTTACGGTGAACTCTAAACACCTCAATACTTATTGATTAATTAAATATGATTATATACTAAGAAATAATGTACAATCAATCAAATAGTATTGTTATTGACATTCATATAAGTTAATTTTCTAATAATCGAGTTCTCAACATCGATTTATTGACACTTTGGGATATCTTTCTAATTTAAGATAGATACATTAGTTGTTGGCCATGAGTATTGTATGAGGAGAGGTTGAGTTGAGATAATACTACAAATAAATAAAACTTACTTTTTTTTTTTTTTAGTATTTTTATTTCTATTATTGCCAATGTTTCAGCCTAAATTTCAGGCATGTTTCTAAATGTCAAGCTACAGTGTTAAGGTTGGAATTAAGGAAGTAATCACTCTTGCTTGTTATTTATCATAAGTTGCCCTCATGAAGTTTTGAAATCCTTTTATT
This sequence comes from Halyomorpha halys, assembly GCF_000696795.3. Classification (NCBI taxonomy): domain Eukaryota; kingdom Metazoa; phylum Arthropoda; class Insecta; order Hemiptera; family Pentatomidae; genus Halyomorpha; species Halyomorpha halys. The sequence continues at coordinate 484,301 of NW_027112552.1, forward strand.
TAATAACCCCCTTCCAGGTCATTTCAAATGCACAGTGGGGAGAGGGGAAGGATTTACGCGGTACCATTCTAACCTAACCTCGGTGAAGGGTAAAGTTTTCATTTTGTAGGACCGCCACAGAAATAAAAGTCGACCCCCACGCCTCTGCTGGATTTGAATCGGCGCCAATGCAGTTCCGAAATTGCCTTTACTCCCTTAGGAGGGATTATTATTTAGGCCTATTCTTACGAAGGAAAATATGTTTTAATTAAAATAATGCTGCATCAGATTAGTTAATTAAAGATATTTGATAAAGTGATAGATACTTGCAAGCATCAGTGAGCTTTAAAAGAAAGTGTTAAATTACCAAAAAACTTAACACAAGTTCACTCATTAATTACCACTTAATTCGTCTGAATTTGCATGAAAAGATATTTCTAAAATAATTTTTAGAAAAATAATACTGAGAAATTTTGTAAGTTTTTTTTTTCTTGCCACTACATAGTAATAAACTTTATCCGCCGTACATCTACTAAACGTATTTCACAATATGAGAAAGTTTTACTTATATGGTGTATAATCCTGATAGAAATAAATTATTGTGCGGGAATATCAGAATAAAAAAGGCCTGTGCAGGAACTCGAACGTTTCTGTCAGTCTGTTCAGAAATGCTGCACAAAACTCACAAACTCAAAATACTTCTTTAAACTCACAAGGTCGCAGAGATAAATACTTTTTTTTATACTATATTATTTTTATAAATAAAACAATATTTTGCGCTCAATTCCTCCAAATAGAACGAATTATTTTCGACAAAACAACAAAAAGCTTTATAAATTGAAGTTTTAATTACTAAATTGGACCCCTCATGCTACCGGCACAGTTTAATAATATGTCAATTGGCTGTAATATCTGCAATTAGGAAGACATTACAGGAAGCATTCGTCGCATGTGGCAAGGTCTTATGGGCTAAATGATACTCTCTTCGCTCTCCGAGCACAATGAGTTATCTCTTACAGGTCTTTTCGAAAATTACTTTTACTGTCAACCTGTTGCTTCAGTACAATACAGTGCAGTACAATAGACACAACATATACAGCCCACAATAAACTCCTTTACGGCCAGGTGTGGACACATCTCTTAGCATTATACAACCTTAAGTATCGTACTATAAATATTACTTTATGAGTTGATAGGAAAAAAGAAATTATATTTTTTATTAAAAGAAAAGTACATCTTGTTTCAAATAAAATGCTAATTTGCATTAATTGTGGCACATCCGTAAAAAAAATAGTTGATTTTTTGAACAGGATATATTACCAACTTAATAAAGATCATCATTACTATTATTTTAAGGTTAAAAATTTTTATTAAATCAATATCAAACATACAAACAATTAAAACAGGACAATAAGGAAAAACAATGTTTTCTAACCATTATGATTATAAGATAAAACAGTTTACTGACGAGGACTATATATGAAATGAAATGAAAGTGAAAAACTAATTATATTCTAGAATATAAGTCCCCTAAGAATAAATTCATGGTTCATACATTAAGATTTTTGTCTGGCAAGTAAGTAAAATGAAATTACATTGGGATATTGGCTTAACAGTTTATAATGTTAATCAATATATGCCTATTTATTTTATTACAATGATGCGGAGGTATGGTTATACAATAAGTGGAGGAATAGGTAGTTGCTTAAAGGAAAGAATGGATGAGGACTAGCGACTGGAGATGGGAAGAGAAATCCAGATGGAGGTTGCACGTATGACGAAGGATTTGCTAAAGAAGGCGGTTCTATAGGAGAGCATGTATATGTCAATCGGTTGAGATCTGGTGTTTAATGAGTGGATGGATGAACGACGAGTGAGGAGATCAAGGATATAGGTAGGATTTTTGATTTTAAGAACTTATAGGAATACACCAAGAAGGTATTGCCTTGAGGAGGTTGAATAGGGCCTCTTCAACTCGGTATACTAGCGGGAGACTTGAGAGCGCCTTGGGAACCCTAAGATAAATCTTACAAATCAATTCATGAGTCTCTTCAGTCTCAACACTAGCCCTGCAGATAGTCCTCCATAGTCGAAGTGGGGGAAGACGAAAGAGGATACGAGGAGCTGACAGGAGTTCTGAGGAATGGAATTACGGAATCTTAGGAATTGTTACTATATATGTGGCAGTTAACGTTATAGTAGTTTTATTACTACTATATACCAAAATTTACTCTCACAACAGGAAATGCAATCATAAGAGAAACTGTCACACAGTTCACATAATCTAATGGCAGTTAAATATCACCATATGAGTTGAGCTTTAATGTCATAAATGCTATTAACGGGCAGGTAAATATCACTGAATAGAGTCTGACGCAATACTAAAAGAATTGTATGATTCTTAGACAGCACTGTCATAAGGGGACAGTTTAAATTTTTTAATTTACTGATTACAAAGAAAAATTAATAATCAACGTTTTAATTAATCCATTCGTAAAAGACTTCCAAATATTTAACTACTTCTGTCGCATCATTAACTCTTTTGAATCTCATCTTTAAAATCAGGGAAAAGGGAAAAGGATACATAAGATATTCAATTTACAGAGGCTTACGAGCAGTTATAATACATTTAAGACTTCATTACTTAATAACGAACCAATCTAATGGAGAGATGAATCCAGCCATAATCTAAACGTAAAAACTAGAAAACATTAGAAACAAAAAAAAAAATTGTGGTTATATATCGTCAAACAAATTAAACAATTCATAAAATGAATATGAAAATAAATATCTGTAAAATTGTAAGGCGTGGTAATGAACGAATATTTAAAATGTTACTCAGGTTCCAATGGTAGATCGAAACGTAAGAAGATTGCGTTTAGCCTGATCATTTGAATTTGGGTTTAGACCGCAATCGGACGTTGGAGCGATAAGTGGTTTCAGTATCGAACCTTCCCATTCACTGTCATTTATTTATTTATTTTTAAAAAAATAATTATAAATAACGTTCTAAAGATAAGTATAATGCAAAGTGAGAATATTTCGTAAAAATGTTTATGTACTATCATAAAAACTAATATAATCATGATAATATAAGTATTTGAGACGTTCCGTCGTTAAACATGGTAACTAAAACATATCAAAATATTTACTAAGTTAATAGCAATATTTGATTTAAATAATAATTTGTTAACAGTAATATTTTACTTTCGACCAAAAGTCACCATAAATTAAGAGACAAACTTCTTAAAGATTATTATAACAATTTATGAAATTAGCCTTGGCGAAAGCCGGTGATAATAGTATTTTACGACCGAAATCCTCATTTATAGAAATTTAAAGGGAGAAACAAGAAAGTTTGTTATATGCCCTCTTTTAACGATACCAATGTAATGAATGAAGTAGGCTCATGAAATTATATTAATTTACCCAACTCAAATACATCATATTTAGCAAGATGTGGTAGGAAGACATGAGGAAGGTAAACGTCGTAGACGTCGGCATTTTGAAAATTCATTCCCGGCTCCCGTGGCTTGTTAATTTGAGACGAGAGCTGAATGGCCTACCGTTGACAGCGCCTCTAAAAGGGTTTCTAAAAATCCCATCCCACATCCCCAAGTTTTTTTCTTCCTCCTGCTTCTTCCCTTCTGTTCAGTTTTTTACCCCGGCCTTAGACAGAGAGCCCCCTGTGCTCCGACTGCCCCTCGTTTACTTTCTGATAGCTTATCTCTAGAGATGGCTTCTTCCAGGGCCTCTTCTAGAGTAGGCACACTCCGGCCGGTTTCTGTAGCTCATCTCTAAGGATCAGCTTACCGAAGCACGTGTCCTATGAATTGATTAGAAGATATTTCAAATTAGGAATCAAACCCTTCAAGATAAAAATAAAACAGTGGGTGGAACGAAGTGCGATTATTTCTTAAGATAGACTGGCAAGTCAGGAAAACCTTTCATTTTTTATTGCCGAATACAAATAAAGAATAAATAAATATTTCCTACAGTTAAATAAATGAAGTTAATTTAGCAACGGCTATATCCACACGATATGAAGTTGAATTTATTAATCAAAACATAAAAAATACCTCCTGTTCAACTACTTGCCACTACCATATTTCCTACAGGCATGCAACCACCAAAGTGCAAGGAAATACAAAGTGAAACATACGAACACGCACGTCTATTTTTATTTATAAATACAAACTTCAACAAAAGCGTGTAAAGAATAATAAGAGTTGCAGGGAGTGAAATATTATTTTTAATAAAAAATGAATGGCTTTATAATAAAAAAATTAACATTCACATTTCTATAAACAATAACATTTCTAACCTAATAATAAAAAATCTTTTAAAAATAAGTGAATGTTTTCATAATCTGAGCAACAGTAATATTTAAACAAAAAGAAATATAACAATTAAAAAATGCAAAAGTGTAATATTGGTATTATGTATACAAGATTAAGTATAAAAAATATTGGTCATGGTTCCTCAAATACTCGCTAGTACGAATGAATACTTTTTTCTTCCTCCTTAAAGTTTGTATCTACACCTGTCAAATTCAGGTACGGCAGATTGCCTGTCAGTAACATTACACTAAATTTGACATGCGAAGAATGAAGAAGACTTGATCTGCAGCTTTATTTACTCACGTCAAGAGATCTTGCACCCATGCTCTTCTCAATCTTTGGATGTTCTAGTCTTAGAACCGTAATCGTTAACTGACTAATGCATTAAGTTATAGTATCTAAGTAATCTATCGTAGAAAAAAGTTTATAGTTGCATACTGAATAAAATTTGACAATTCAACATGTTTAACAATTGCTCAGTTTAACATTTATCCCTAAAGGAACTAAGTTAGGTTGATCACAAAACTTTGCAAGCAGATATATCGCTGCTTCGCTTGAATCGTTTTAATTTTATTAAGAATTGGACGTATTCTAAAGAGGGTAGCGTTGACTGTGGTTACTTTCTTTACTTTCATCCATATGAGCGTTGTGACAAATTAATTGTAGCCTACGGTACAATCTATAGAATATGTCAAATAAACAAAATAAAAAAATAAATATTTTTTGTCACATTTGCCACTATTCAAGCAAAGTAGCAATGTATAAGCATGCAGTATTGTTATCAAGATGCCAAAAAAAAAATTTTTTTAACTAAAAAAAATGATTAGATTAGTACTGTTAAGGCCAAACTTTAATTTTACTTTAATCTGTTTAATTTTTAATTATTAAATTCCTAACGCAACTCCCTCCCTGAGGGAGAAGACATCATACTTTACTATTATCTATCTGTACACAGTGTACAATGTTACTTAGTTTTCATCTTCTAATACAGTTTAATATAATCTTTATATTTATCATATCTAAATCTGTCTACCGTCGTCATCAGCATTAATATTTTCATCAAGTGCGGCCTATTCTGATAATCAACCCATAGTCATCTATGGTATGTATTTCGCCTCTGCTACTATTCCTTTAGTTCCATATTTATAATAATAGTCATTAAATTTTATTAATTTATTTCACCAAGTAACTTGCAATGCTTAATCGTTAACGTTTTAAATTTATTAATGTTTTATCTTTCAAGAGATCTTTAGGATAGGTTTTTATTTTGTAGAGTTTTGTATCAAATTTAATAGTTAATGTTTGATTTTTCTTTATTTTATTTAGTTCATTTCAATTGATGTTTTAAAGAATATTTCATGTGTTTTGTTCTCTTAATGATTTATAATTTTTATTTTATTATTACCTTTCTTTTAATAAATATTATTTTAGTTTATTTTTTATAAGCTATATTATACTTAATGTTCGCATTTTCCATCTTTTTTTTCTCCTTTATCAACAAAATATTTAAGGTCCCAAATTAAACATCCGTAGAACCTAAGGGCGTTCCTAGGACAACCTGGCAGTAGCTCCAACGTGTATCATTTTATATATTTAGGAAAAAAATTGGAATTTCCAATATTTTAGATAATGTGGCTGCAATAATGTTTAGTATTGTGTAATTTTTCAACTGACGAACCAACTCGGCTAAAGTAACGAGTCCTAGGTATGTGGACATATCTAGGACATATGTAGCAATATCTCCTTATATATACTTATTTTCAGTAATTAACAATTACCTAAACTTACATAAAAGTTTTTACCATTTTTAATTTACGTTTACTTTGTGTTAATCTTTTATGTCAGATTATAATTTGGGATATATAATAGTATAATGGGGAATAGTATAATGAAATTGACAGGTTTTCCAGCATGTATATCAGTGACGAAATGAACGTTAAAAAAAAAAAATATTTTTATTTTTAACAAAATATTATTTTTAGTTATTTTTTCTATTGATAAGAAGAAACGTTTGAAAGAGGTCGCATTTACAATTAAAAGACTTGTTTTTATGTATAAGTACTTCTTTCATAGTTTTTTGACTGGTATTTTAATTTTTATTATATATTTACATTATTATTAAAAATCTAAGACTTCCTGAATTAATTTAGAGATTATTGAGAAGCGAGTTCGTTTTCAAGATTAATACTTGAAGATATTGAAAATTACTATAAATTTCGACTTAAAAAAAAGAAAACTCCTTAATTGCACAAAGACAATACAAATTCAAAAACTTCAGAAGTCAAGAAAAAAAGAATGAATATAAACTTGCTTCACGGCGTTAAAAGAATGCCAAGAATGTTGAAGGCCCGTTGGAAAGTTTTATGATCAAAGCGACACTTCCTTCAGCCGCAGCCTAAAAAGAACGGAAAAGATCTATTTACATACGAAAATAAAAGTGCGGACGCTCTGCAACACTTCTTTTCTTTACTACTGTTCATTGATAAATAACAAAATAATAAACAAATAAAGCAATAATTTATTAGACCTAATGTAATGAATGGATTGTTTGTGTTTCTTATATAAACGATTCGATTCAAAATCAAGTAAGCTACCAGGCCTGATGGATCAAACCTCAGGGGTGGGAGCAAATCATAGTCGATTTAGTTGTGACATGACTGCACGGAAGAGGAGAATGAAACTAAAATTTTAAGAAAATAATATATATTTTTCGCAGTTTTATTACTTATTGCAATTTTTAAAAAAATATTTTTTATTAAATTAATAATTTTCCCACTTTTAGGGGAGGAAAGGGGCAGCAGCTCTGGGTACGCCTATTACTTAAGTTTATAATTGATTCCATCAGTTTGTCAGCTCGTCTTTAACTCACCTATTTACGGAATAAATGGTCCAAGGGAGAGTTGCAAACATATAAAATTCCGAATTCTAGTTTTTGGCAGAAATACCTTTAGACGTCCCTTGTCTCCCAATAACCAAGCCTTGCAATATTGTTCGTGTGTATGAAAACGTTAGTACAAAAACGAAAAGTCCTACGAAACTGAAATTAATTTGAGGCAGGTTACCTGGGACGTTACAGCATTTTTTTTTATAATATCGACTTGCTAACTTTAAAGAATCGATTAAAAAATTAAATTTGTATTTAACCCATGAAGGATTAGGGTTGTAATACTTTGTAAGGATTGTAGGGTGTAGTACTTACTGTTAATAGACCAACAGTAGCAAGAAGGTGTTAAGTCAGAATAAGGCTCCACGCCATATTTTTACCTAATTAAGGTCCCCTCCCTCTTTATAAGGCTGGGCGGACCCCGAAGGGTTCCGAACCCACAGGACTGACTCAACGGCTACAGGTTATTATCTGCAACAGCCGGATTCGAACCCGGGTCTTTGGAGTTGGTAATCCATTTATAGAATCGATATTATACATGTTTTTCGATTTTCTCAAACGATTTTCATTAAACTCGGTATATCAATGTACAAGTAAATAATGTTTAATATCAGCTATTCTTATTCTCATTGAAATATTTTATAAAGGGCTAAATGCAGAATTTTCAAAAATCTTCCTCTAAAGTACCTTCAATTTTGTTGATTCGAAATATTTAACCAAACAATTCCCATTTATAATATTGATAAAGTTTATATTCGATATTTACACCAAGGAAACCCTGAAAAACGAATTCTTATAACAAGTTGTCATATAAGCGCACCTACTTTCAAACATCATTTATTCTATTGAATAGGAATAACATTTACAAAATAAACTTTAAATTAAAAAAAGTAGAAGAAATGTTGTTACACAAAGACTTTCCGTATATTATTTTTACATCTGTCTCGGAGTTTTTTTTTCCCAGGAAATTCTCCATACCATAAAAAAAAAAAAAAACTCCAGCCACGTATTGCTAAAATTTCATTAAAAATGATTCAGCAGTCAAGAAAATCTAGTTGAATAAGAAATCTGGTAAGGACATCGACTAACACTCAATTATTTTTTCACTTCTTTAAATAAGTTATTGAGAAAAAAGTTGAAGTATGTCAATATTGAATATTCAATTTTATATTTATCCCGTTACCTTAGTGTAGTAAGTAATGTTTCCCAAAACAATATCTCTGCATTATTAAAGTTGAATAACCTGCATAAGTTATACATATTCATTAGTGTAGAAACACAAATATTTTTCAACAAATTAATCAATCAAGGAACTAATGGAAAAAAAAAAATTATCTTTCACTAAAACTCAACTATCTTTTATCTAAAAGATCTAAAATATCTAAATCGGTATCGATCACCCTGACTATTTGTCAATCCGAAATTCAATAATGACCATGTCTATTTATTCCTCTACCAATATATATTTATTTATATGTTAATTTTTGTAAATTTATTTTTATCAAACATTATTCTTACTAACAAAGGCACAATAATAAGTACCCTAAAAATCGGGCTGTTGCAACTCATAATCCACATCCAAGCTGAAAAACAGCTTTGGCGATATTGATAAATTAAAACAAAACATATTCATAAAAAAATTTTTTTTCGTTGATCTCCTTACTGGTCATTTCTGATAATTAGGGGGATTGGATACTACTCAGCAGGTTGAACTCCTATACTAACCTAAGTGGGAAAAATCAAAATTTCCCTTAAACCAAACCAGCGCCGCTGCAGTTTCGAGGTTGCTAACGTAACACCCAAACACACTAGACTAAAATATCAATACAAAAAAAGCTATTGTAAAATTTTCGATCTTTCTTATGAATAATTTTGTTTTTCTAAATATTGCTGCTTGTCCTGAATAGTGCCACATTTGACAAAAAAATATTAATTTTTTTATTTTGTGTGAAAGGTATACAATAGATTGTACCATAGACTGGAGTTAATTTTAACACGTCTAATAACTTTTAAAAGGTCTCAGTAAAGTAACTGTGGTCAACTGTCTAATCTTTGAAATAGGTCCAATTCTAAATAAATAAAAAAAAACTTTGTTAAAGATTAAAATGTGCTATTATTCAATAAAAGCAGCAATATTCAAATAATATATTTACGAATATTATTTATTAATGTAAAACATGAAATCGACGCCTTGAGCAGAACTACAGCACATTTTATATTAATATAGTTAGATCTTACTATAACTATCTTTACTTTTTATATCCTTCCCTATTATTCCAACTTTTATCAATGCCTGCGATATAAATTCATTATAAAAATATTATAATTTATAAAATATCTACATATTCATAAATAATAGTTCGTCCTAATTAACAATAGTATTTATATAAAGAGGGGAATGCGGCAGCGTGGTAACGCACCTGTCTACCAATCAAAAGGTTCTGAGTTCGAGCCTGGCGCTACCCGGGATTTTTTTCAAGCAAATAATTACACAATACTCATTAACAGCCTTCCCCACCCCCAGGCATTTGTGAGGCCCGTTAGCACTCACAGAAATAGGCGTGGGTGTGACGAACCCTATAAAAACCACGTCAAGAATCGAGCGATGTATTTCCGTAGTACATCGCGCGAAGCCTTGGAACTCTGTCGTGTCATGAGAAGAATTTATATAAAAATTTTCAAATATTTTAAAAACTAATCATTATTTAAACAAAGTAAAGAGGTTGGTGTATAAAGATGTATTGATTATATCAGACAAATCACAATAAAACAAAGGTAAGAAGTGAGCCAGTGAAGGTGGCCTGAATTCACGAGGGCAAAAGTTTATCACATTTATGTAAATTGGTCCTAATGAAGCGGCTCCCATTCAATTTCAGATTATTAATATAAATATTACTAATTCTTGAAACTTTCCAAATTATTCCTACTAATATTAATTAATGTACCTGCTTATATTAATAAAATGAGTTATGAAAATTATAATAAAAATTACTAAGAAAGAAAAGAGAATAGCAATAAAGGAAACGATTAATATAAGTATATAATAATTTAAAATTAATTTTATGAAATATCTACTTACTTAATTAGGATTAACGGAGAAATGAAGAAAAAAAAAGTTTGCTTACCTGAAAAAAAAACAAAAAGAAACGATAAAATGATGTTCAAAAAAAGATAATATCAATAAACAATTAAATGGCTCTTACAGTAGTGTCTCAATATTTACTAGTTAGTATTTTTATTCCTTATTTTTTTTAGTATTTTTTTTAATAAACTAAGTAATTAGGGCCTCCATAATTAACATTCTACACGTTATCTTGTACACAGAATAAGACTAATTACGCGTGTACTAATCTTATGGCACTATCTCAACACAACCCTTCAAGGAAGAACTCTTTTTTTTTTTATCCCAAGAAGATTCTCAACCACTGAGCCCTAAAAAGATTAGGCCACACAGATGGAGGTAAGGTAGCTACATATTTGTGATTTACTTCCGAGTAAGGGGGGCACGTAGGGGCCTTGATGTAGAGAACCAGTGGAAGCCCCCCTCCCTCTTGGTGATGTAATATTAAGAAGTGGGCCCATGGGGGAATCTAGTTTCCACAGTCAATCTCAACTAAGCCTAGGCAAAGCCAAACCCCTCCAGGGGATTAACCCTCCCGACTATCTAACTAGATCTACGGCCAATTTCCCACAGAAACAATATCTTTTTCCATTTCAGAAGAAATTTTATTCGCAATAAGATAACTCGGGACAGTGTGAGGAATAAACAATTCATTCCTCGGAGGAACTTTTACCATACTGTGTTCCCTAAGAGGAAGGAAGAAGGCGATCTTGAATTTTTCAGGAGATGGTCAATAATGTTGGGGGAAATGTTCTCGCTTTGTTCGGAACGACCACTTATTTTAGGTGTTGAAGAGTTTTGAAGTCTGATGATGATAAATAATAGAGCTTTGACATAAGTAAGTAGCGTTTAATTATAATAGATATGTTAATTTAAGTAACTTCTAACTGGACTAAATGTAAGTAGAATGACTATCATAAAATTAGGTAAGATTGTACCATACGGGATCAGAATAGGCCAACACGAAATTCAGTATATATAACTGCTTTCTCTTACTATGTAACTAAATCTGCATGTTTTTAGGTTGACTATAGCACAGCAGTATGTTGGTACAAATCAAGATGTTTTCTCACTTCTAATACTGACCATAGGACTCTCATAATAAAAAATTAACAGCATGCTACAAAACTTGCAACTAATCTCAACACTACTTGTTCTAACCGAAAATCCATTACAAAAGTAATCATCAACTACAATCATTCATCTCTTAAACGCCACATTAAAAAAAAAAAAACATGTATTGCCAAGATATTGGTCATGCATAGACTTTATATTTTCATTTATACATATAAATATATATTTTTAATAAATAATTCAAATTTTATCCATTATAGTCTCAAAACCTTTTATTTCTCTTATAAGTCCGACGTTTCGGCCAATCCGGCCATCTTCAGGGACAATCTACTTAATACAACTTTGAAAACATATAATTTAAACAACTCTAACTTCATGCAGGCTATTCTGGCCAGGTCAACAACATCAATATCTAATTAGTCAAATATCACTTAAAACAAAGTCAAAATCATTCATCAGCAGACACTATTTTTTAAACTTTTATAGAGATAAAGATTATAAATAAATATATATGTTTATTTCTCTTTTTTGTGTTTTTTTTTTTGTTTAAATAATTTCTAATGTTTTGAAAAATGTATAACTTTTTATATTATTAATTGATTATAAGGATAGGCAGGCATCCGTAATCATGTGAAATATTAATTTTAGAATTGGTGTTACTATTATTACTCACACAACTGTTTATATAAATTCCTCGTTACGTCATTTTATGATATGAAAAATTAATTTTATGCAACGATAAGTAATATAGTTTGATTCATCAACTAAATGAAAAATTATCTGAGGAGTTTTATTATTGTAACTTTATCAGCTGCCATCTTATTAAAATAATTCATTATTATTATTAACCATAATAATATGAAAATAACTCACTTCCTGGGGCGAGAATGTTTAATTTTGGTTATTTTTTACTACGAGAGGCGTACCGGCGATGTAGGCCTCAAAAGAACAAAAATCAACAATTTTTGGCATTTCTCCTGCTTTCCTTGAATAGTGGCACATCTCATAAAAGAAAAAGTTTCAATTAATTTTTTTAATTGATATATTCTTAAGATATATTACCGTAGCCTGGAGTTTCTTTCTCTACTGGCGTTCTATAGACTGTCCTATATCTAGTAAGGATGTCAAGCAACAACAATATACGGTACAGTCCTTGGAATATGTCAAACACAACATAAAAATTTTGTCAGATGTTCCACTATTCAAGCAAAACAATATAATCATATTTTTCTTTGATTATTTTTTTTTTACACTAAAGTTATTAATCAATTTAATTTTCCATAATAAAAAAAAACTTAATTTTTCGTTGTTTTAATACATTCAGCATGTAATTAATAATTATACAGCCTCTTAATAACAATAATGTTTCGATGACTAACAAAAATTTTCAATATTCTAAATTGAACTTAATAGTATAATCATGAAATAGTACTATATTTGTTAAAAATTAATTTTAAATGTGGATTGATGTAATTATTTCTGTAAATATATAGTTCAATCAGGTCCTTTACATCAAAGACTCTTTTAACAGACGAATGGCTTTAAATAACACTCTTTGACAATCACAGTAGAAATAAGATACAACCTTTAGAGGACTTGAAAGGTCAATTCCTTAAGCATCTTTCTCTTATGGACGGATAGATAAACTTTCTTAAGGCAGGATATAACCTTTATATACTGCTGTAAATAAACAAAGACAAAAATATATATCTTATTTTTTTTTTGTTACTGTAAGAAGTGCCAATAAAACAAAAAAAAATTATATCAGAAAGCGGTTCTGTAAGTTTGGTGCACTAAATTAAATGTAATTAAAATAATAAGTCAGTTAAAGTATTCCAGTTTATTTGTGTAATTGGATTGCCTCCAATTAATATGAGCCATGGATTTGGTAGATTCGTGAAAGATATGCCTAAAGAAGATAGTAATCATATAGGAATCAGTGTGGAGGAAAGAAATTCACTAAGCGAAAATTTACAACAGAACACATTTAATCTCATTCAACAAGACATTACTCTATTCATTGATTGGAACTGTGATTTTCATAATTATAAAAATAGAAAACGTCTTTAAAAATCTTTTATTTTATTTTTCTCAATTTCTTGAAACATTATAAAAAGTAAAAATACAAGTAAATTTGATTTGAATAGAGAAGTGACATTTTTCAAATTTGTGGAGAAGCAACCCCGAGGCAGCACTGTGATAACATTGCTACATTAGAAGTTCTCCAAGCCATGTTCTTTTCAGGTGATATGAAAGACTATCAGAAAGGTAAGATACTAAAGGGTTATTTAAAATATAATTGACAAAATTGTAATATATAATCTTAGAACTAAATTTTTTTTATAAATATAGAATGAAATAAAGTATAGGAGAAAACCTTAATCCGGGACGAATCCTATTATAGAGGGAGAGAGAAAATGATTTATTTAATAAGTTATGCC
>NW_027112552.1:498189-500322 GCF_000696795.3 Halyomorpha halys
TAATATAGAAACTAATATAAAGTAATTGACAAAGATACAGAATTTTGTTCACTTTAGGTTTTTTATTTTTCCTTTATAACAAAATATTAAAATACAGTGTTATTATTTTTTTTTTTACGTAATTTCTTATTTATTTCTTTTGTTCCTTTTTTATTTATTTTTTCTTTTTGTTTGGTTCTTAACCCTATATATCATATCCTCTCTATTCCACCCCCATAAATTTTTCTTTCCCATTGATCTGTCATAAATATTTAATATATTACACAGTTTTATTCAAAATAAATAATAAATCTATACACAAAGAAAAATATTATTTCTTGCCTAATGACGTATTACAGTAAATAAATAAGAAAATATTATGAACCTAAATACATAGTTAATGATGCAATATGCAAGCTTCTAACAAAAAAAATGAGAAAGAACAACCATAAAAAAAATTATTAACATCGTTTATTTTAAAAAAATGATTAAATACAAACACATTTTGCAATGAACATTTCAATATTTAAAAATCGTGAATGGACGGAATTTGCATTTGAATTGTAATAAAGAAAAAATAAGTGCAGTAACTGATGAAGTTGGAAGAAAATGTGAAATGGTTTGCGCTTATGTAAACCAGTTTTCTATTAAGACATCTGATCAAATGTTTGATTACACTATCAATAGAGTTGAATCATGTTTGACCTATATTCTATCAGTTCATCGATGCAGCAACTATAAATTAAATTTCTTAATAATGATAAATTTATCAATCGATCGTAACCAAATAACAAAATTAAAAAAAAAAAAAAAAAAAAAATCTGTCATTTTAAAAACAAAAATATAACAATGAAAATAAGATTCGTGCTAAGAACTATTTCCAGTTAAATACAACTTTAAAAATCTTTTAATAATTATAACAATAAATAATATTTAAATTAAAATCAAATGGTATAAAATAATTACAGAAAAATAATCTCTATAATAAAATAAAAGCTAATAGAAAAATAATAAAAATCATTTTTTTCATATTAATATTTTGTTTTTTATGTTTATAAATGTGATGTTCAGTACCTTTATTACAAAAATAAAATTAAACTCATAACATTAACAAAAATAAATAGTGTTGTTTAAAATTGGCCTTGAATAAAAGACAATGTACAATATCAATGTGTTCATGATATTAATTTTTTTATGAATAATTCATATAAAATGTTTATTAATTGTTTTGTAACTAGGAGGATACACCCTGTCCGCCTAACGGCACGCCAACCCTCATTTTACAAATTATAGCTGAATGAAATAAAACAACTCAATCAAATAAAAGATAAATTTTCTATGACCTATTTTTATTGTTCCACCTCATATGTAAGATTAAATATTACACGGTGATCACTTAAAACTTTTTTATATAATAGAAAGATGTTAATTTTATGTTTCTAACAAAGTATATAATTTTTTCATGTTTTATTTGCTAACATTTTTTATGTGATTAATACATTTAAGTTTATTCGTTTTTCATTGTATTATTACTATTTATTATGATACTGAAACATTAGAAAATAAAACATTAAAAAAAAAGTACGATAAGGCAGGATCTTCACAATAAACAGTTATAACATATAGTATTAAATTAATCCTATGAATATTAATGGAACTAATTTCATTACCTAGAAAATATATGAATAAAATTCCTTTCATCTTTTATTAGTTATTATTTTTTTATTGATGATAATTTTAAGTTACACTTAACACTACGGACAAGAAAAAAGTATCATTTTAATTTATAGAAGTATCGATAAATATTTAAATTATTAGACTAATTATTTCAAACTCAGTGAACCAATAATAAATATTATAATTAATACTGGTGTAGGATTAATTGTATATTATATTTGATTAACTAAATAAACAAAAGAAAATACTTGTACTGATCAGGTGTTGGGATGTGAAATCAATTTCTATTACGAAGTCTTCCGATAATTGCACTATTAATATTTACGGTCTTAATGACGGAGGTTTAACGAGAGAATTATTTTTCTTCAATTGAATATTTTAATAGGAACATAAAAATTTATAACTTTAATACAACATTAGCTGTGATTTCATTATAATCCTATGTATTATGTATATTTCTGGTTGCTATATATATAT
>NW_027112552.1:500372-521775 GCF_000696795.3 Halyomorpha halys
ATGAAAGGTATCAGGGGGGCCAGCTGGTGGGGGCTATCGGGCAGAAAGCTTCACTTCACAGGTGCCTCCGCTCTTCACAAAGCTTCTCTCAACCTAGGTCACTACATATAATATATATAAATAAAGTTCTTCAGTTTAGCGTATACTTTCAGATTATTAGATAGTATTGATTCCATTTAATCAATTAATAAAAAATTAAATGTTATGTATAGCACCTTATGAAAAAGCTTTTCGATTGAAACATACTCTAAGAAAATTTTATGAAAACATTTTCTTTACAGTTACCTTAAGTGGATTAACAGTTGAGCTGTTAAGAGAGTGTAGGTGGTTTGTTTTGGAAGGAAACTATTTAGGTATAAAAAGGGGGAAAGACCTAAAAATAGAAATATTTAACCTTTAATAATCAATTCTATGAGCCACTATAAGACTCTCTTGGCCCGTAACAATTTCTTCTAAATACTATTAATATTATGATATTAATAATCCAGGTAAAAGAACGCCTGAACTTTAACGAATACCGTCAGGATTGTCAATAACAGATTAAAAAAACATTCTAATAGATTTTTTAATCATACAATAGTAGCGATTATCATTATAAAGACAGTTTTAATCACCCTGTTCCTTATCATTTTAGAATAATACTTTATTAACACTTATAAGTCGGAATTTTTGAACCCAGCCTTTTTACACATATACGGCATACATAGAATAGCCATTAATACCTTAGTGGTTCATTTCGCTATCCATCTCTGCAACTAAGACTTCCAAGAAACCCATATACCAGACTTAAAAGACCGGAACTTAACCAACGATTTGGCCAGTTCTGGGAGTACTGAACTCACATCAGCTTTCAATTGAAGACAACAACTGATCAACAAGATCTTACTACTTAAACCAATGTGGACTTGAACAGTGGGAAATATGTAAACCATAAAATACTTAACTTATCCTTAAGTCCTTAGAACAATAGTAATTGCTTAATTAGGTTACAAATAAAATCCTTCATTAAGTCCTCGACACCCAATTTGTTCTTGATCTTATCCCACCTAAAAGCATTCATCCAAACCTTACCCATGATTTTAATCCTGCATAATTGTGTCCAAATCCTTCCTTCAAATAGCAGTAATCCCCATACCATTTTTAAATATGCCACTGGAGTTCTGGCAATGGCCCTGTCTTTCCACTCAAGTCCTAAGCATTTACAGTTCTCGCTCAGTCTCAATATCAGAGATGTTAATGGTGCTGGGATTCGTTGTTATCCACGTTCTTCCTTGTTATCCACACAAGGTAACAGAGCTTAGTTTGTGGTTTCATAGGCATAAGAGGAATATTATATAAAGGCATGTTAGTGTTTAAGATGATTTACTACTTAATTTTAAATTTCTTTACCATAATTGTTAACTTATTTTCCTACTTATGTTTATTTTAGATGTCCATATATTATTTTTACTAATAATGTTTATTTACTTTTCTTCATCTTTTAAAAATTTAATTTTAATACATAGTATACAGCCATAATACTCATTATTCTTGATTATGACAGAATGAGTCATTTCAATAAAAAAACATTTTTTAATAATAACAAATTTAATAAGTGGTCCAGTTACCAACAAATCGAAGTATTATTTAGTTTTGTTGACAATTAAATTATTATACACTTAAAAATCTACATAACGTGTCATTTTTAATGAGTTGCCGAAAATCCAGTTCTCATTAATCCAGGAGGCCTCATTCAAAAATGTATCTTATTTCAATATTAACTTTGTGATCAGCTTCTTAATAAGAATATAAATTATATTATATTAATTTTATGTATGGGTAAATTATATATATTGCGCAATGTTATTACGAGCGTAAAACGTATGCCTTGCATTGTTTATTTTGTAGAAAACAGTTCACCATACAACAGCTTAAATTCTCAATGGATTTATTAATTGTATCTAAAATACTTGGCCTAATTTGATGCTCCTATCTATGTCTCGGGAAACATCTTAGCCCTTTATTCATCGCGTCTGATCCACCTTTCGATCCATCCGAACAACTTAACACGCGCCCATTTTTATTAAAAAAAAAAAAAATAGTTGCTATAAATAAAAATGAAAATATCTTAATAACTTTGAAATAACTTTTAAAATCATTTTAAGAATACAACTACAACACTTTCTATTACTAAATGTACTTGAAACTAAACAAAAAAAAAAAAAGCAGCTCCATTTTAAAAACAATTCTATACCACACATCATTTAAGAACATAAAGAAAATAAATTTATGCAGACGTTAATCATCGTGAAGCCAGCTCATTTTACGCATTCAAAGCAACAAATCGTAAAACTGCCAGAAAATGGTCCCCCCGTGAAACCATCATTCAACTGAGTCAACAGGTTGCGCTGCTGGCCACGTTTTTGCAACATCAACACAAAAGCTGTTGAGATTTTTATAAATAGTAAAACATTATTAGATCATAGCTGTTGTGGAGAGAAAACTACACATTTAACTTAAGTCAAGAGTTTGTATTCGCTTAGAAGAGTAAACTGTTTCAAAACGCTAGCTTAACAAAATTAATAGGTTATTATGAAATTTATAACACAACTCTTGCCTTGAAAAATATCGACCGAATTTATATAGAGTATAAATGAAAATATCATGGTAGGTAAAATAATAATTTGTACCCTTAGTTTTTCGGTAAAAAAAAGTAATAATTACTTGTGCTCAGGTAACTTGTATGAAGTGCGCCTTCAACTTAAGGCCAGGCGCACCTTCACTTTTGATTGGCTGGTTAAATTGTAGTGGACTGTATATAGCTATGAAAATAAAACATTATTAACAGAAAGAAAAATCTATTGCATAAGGTACATGTGGTGTAGAGGGTGGCCAAAACAAAATATTTATTGTTGGAAAGAGTTGATTAATTTTGATCATGGCTCTAGAAAACTGAAGATATGCCTATTGATGATGATGATGATGGATGTTGTAACTATATTGGATGATGCGGACATACTCCATACTTCCATTTTCTTCTCCACATTCCTATATCTTTCTCTCCTCAACCACTGGGAGGCACTCCACTATCACTCATGGTTTGCCTACTTGGGAGCCCCACAATCCAAACTTACCCGAAACATAACTAATTATCAAATTAATAATATTCCGCATTAATTTTTACAAGTAAAGAAAATCATAGAACCTTAATAATTCTTTAAACATAACTTTTTCACCGTTTAGAAATTATAGGCAAACCTAAAAAAAATTAATACTTATTTAATTAAATAAAATAGATAATTATTTAGAGCTTTACAGTCACCAGAAATGTGTGTCAATTTTAGTTTTGGTAGAAGTTATTCTTTAAAATTATTTCCTAATGTATGTTTTATGGGACGGATTTTATGCATGAGGCTTCTGTAATATGAGCTCACAGTTTTCACAGTATACATAAATCCTCAATCAAATAAAAACGCTGAGTGTGCTAAATTATGATAGAAAAATAAGTGAAACATAAATATTTCTACGAAAATGAACCGTACACTAAAAACAAACAAAAAATAATCTTCTTTCAAAAAACATAAAATTATTCAATTATTTAAACAATCATTGAGTTACCAATAAACTGGTAGAATCTTGGGATTATGTCATTCGACCTTAATATGTAAAATTAAAAACTTTAAAACCGGATCAATGGGCATTAAAAACATAGTAAAATTACCATTCCATTTAGCACCTCTAGCAATGTACGTTAAATTCGTAAGCCCAGTCCCTTGTATTTGTGGATGACGGAGATATAAGAAGGTCATGGCAAGCAGTTAAAGAAACGTTTTTGCTCTAGAAGAAAAAACAAAAATGATTGGAGAAGTTTGTCGGGGGGTGCGGTCAGCAAAGAACAACATAAATAAACAAAACCATATTTATTTATTTTATGCCGACGTTTCGACCTGAATTTCAGGTCTTCATCAGGGGTTATGGCGTAGAAGGTAGGACTGCAACTGGAAAAAACAAAAATATTTGGTTTGGAGACCAACCACGAAAGATCCAAGTGCACTCTGCTGTCTTCATAAACCGCTGTGCCTCAGGGGAATGTAGTTTGGTCAATCAATTCCCACTTTGGATCACAGTACAAGCAATTTGTACAAGGACGAAAATTCAACTATATATATCTCTAGCAAGCAAAAATACATTAGCGCATGCGTAAGAGAAAGTAGTGGGTAGTATTCAATAAAATTAATATTAAATCATTTGTATAACAATTAACAACTTTCCTCCATGTTCAGGTCAAATCAAACAAACCGTTTTCGAAATATAGATGCGCCAGGGAAAATATGAAATTTAGATCTATGGAGACACCAATCTGTTGAGTTGCTATAAATTTTATCAAAATGGAATCAATGGTAGTGTTTTCCAGCTTAATTGAATTGATAACAGCTAACGGAAAATATTTTCCACCATGAATAAGAACCCTCTCAACCTTCGGTACTGAGGATGCAAAAATGTCTTTAAAAATTGATAAAAAGTTGGAAACACAAAAATAATGATGGATTGTAATAATGTATTTATTAAATGATAATTTTAACCAAAAGTCAAAACGCTGAGTTGAAGCTTATGCGAACTGTCATTGGATAATTAATGTTGTTGTTTTTTTTGTTTTATTAATTTTCCATACGGCCGTGGACGAAGAAAAGAAGATGGAAAATATGAGAATAGGAGTTAAGGGGGTGGGGGGGGGGGGTATGAAAGGTATCAGGGGGGCCAGCTGGTGGGGGCTATCGGGCAGAAAGCTTCACTTCACAGGTGCCTCCGCTCTTCACAAAGCTTCTCTCAACCTAGGTCACTACATATTTTATCATCATTTTATTTAAATAATGACGTGTGGGTGTGTGTGTAAAAAAAAATATATATATATATACAGTAAACACACTTATCCGGTACTCGCAAAAGAGGAAAATGAGTTATGTAAATTTTATACAAAAAAATTAATGTTTAATATGTAATTAATAAATATACACGTAATATCAAATTTGATGAACAAAAATCAACATTCAATGATTAGATAATCAATTATATCAGCCACGTGTGTTTACGAGAACAAAATAATTCCGCAATCCATGAATGTTTTATAAATTTTATTGCACATTGTATTTATAATGAATGGAACACTAATACAATATTTATTACTTTACTAATATCCTATGAATAAATTTTAGTTATAAATATTTAGTTGAAAATATAACAATCCAAAAAATGTTTCCTAAATTGTGGTATCTTTTATGTAAAGTAAAAGCTTGATTTTTTTTTCACACAACCCCTCCCCTCGTATTTATTTATTTAATTCATACAATGAAAAGAATCATTGGTTCGTTTTTTCCGTTAGTGGAGTTGAATGTTTATAATTCTAACTTA
This sequence comes from Halyomorpha halys, assembly GCF_000696795.3. Taxonomy (NCBI): domain Eukaryota; kingdom Metazoa; phylum Arthropoda; class Insecta; order Hemiptera; family Pentatomidae; genus Halyomorpha; species Halyomorpha halys. The sequence goes on from NW_027112552.1 coordinate 505,761, forward strand.
CTCACGTGCAACGTTTGTATTTACATTGTTTACGTAAATAAAAGAATTTTAGATTACGTTTTAAATAATTATGTATACGCAGATGTCAAAATATCTTTTTAATGTTTGAATAAATCAATTTACTATAATATACGTGTTTTATTCCTTAACTAACCTAAAAACACATAAAGCTTTAACTGATTAGATCCTTTTCATTGATTGGTGATTACAGTTACCTGGTGTCACGTGAGTCCCGTCAACGTTGGATGAGAGATTGTCTACTATATATTATTCATAATTGTATTTGTGGATTTTAGAAATTTTGATAAATGTGTCTTCTCTTTGCAAAAACACAAGCTCTTTGCTCGGTTTGAACTAGTAAGAAAATAAGATTTATCTTAGAGGTGGAAATAACCAAAAGTGCTTGATGTGCTAAGAGAGTGGGCTCGAAAACTTGTTAACAGTATAATTATTCTCAACATCCAGGATAGAAAGGTTCCCTGTCTTTTTTTTCATCCTAAAACTCAACTCATATTGATTGTTTTAATGAATGATCACAAAATTCCATGTTGTGAAACTTCCAATTTCGAGCATGAAAAAATTGTGTTTAATTTACTTAGTTTTATCAAATTCTAATAAAATGATATAAGGGTGGAGATTTTCGCTCTAAATTTTACTTAAAATTCTATCAAAAAATTAAGAAAATTCCAATAAATTGTAATAACTATTTGAAAGAAAAAATAAGAATATAAATACATTTATAGATGTGAGCTGAATGATCTCAATAAATAAATAATACCCAGAGCTAAGGGTACTAATTAACTAACCGGAATTAGGAATTAGGAAATAGATTTATAAACAAATACTGGAAAGATATTAAGATCAAAATTTCTGTCTATTGCCATCATTGGTCCACTCTTTTTTTTTTTTATTACAGGAAAGGTCGTTTCCATTTCTGTAACATTCATTACTGTAACTCTACTTCAAGAAGAGAGGATCTTCAAGAAAATATGACGTTTATTCATGGCCGTCTATTATGGACTAGTCATATCCAGTGCATTTAAGGGCACGGAAAAATTGAGACTATGATCGTAGAAATCATAAAATAATTTCTGGAAGATTATTGATTGACCGTGTGTAAAGATGAAAGGAATATGGTCCGGGTGCGGTCAAAAAAACTCAAATAGTAGAAATATACTATTTTAAAAATAGTATATTATAAAATAGTATATTTCTACTATTTGAGTTTTTTTGACCGCACCCGGACCATATTCCTTTCATAAAATAATTTCGGTTGTTCTCAATTTTTACAAAAATAATTTATAAAAAATTATTTAGGAAAATGTTACGTGTGAGGTACAAAACAAAAATAGTAATTAGATTAATTATTTTTTATATATGCTTGTTTGAGAGTGGTTTACTTTATTCTCAATTTAAAACAATTTTGATCCTTTTTTTCTCTCAACTTTTATTCTTTAAAATTTCTACAACGTTTCGGCCCTCAGGCCATTCTCAAGGATACCACCTTCAATATTGATGTAATTTCTTTTTTAAACCTTAAGCCTGCAATTTTAAGATTTAAAACAGAAAGTTGTATGAATAAAAGTTGAGAGAAAAAAAGGATCAAAATTGTTTTAAATTAAGAAAAAACAGTAATTTAACAATTTGATTTTTTTTATCACACCCATCATTCTTTTAAATATTACACACAGTCAGTAAAAGATCGTTCAATAAATTATATTACTATTTAATTTTTTAATATATTCATGTTTATTAAACGTTTCATTGAAATTACTGTTCTATTCCTTTTCTATACCTACCTTAAACTATCCACAACAATATAATACACAGACATGACTCAGTTGTAGCTTCTTTCTTATATATTGATTTTATTTATAAATAAAGCATTTATTGTTTAGATGGGCATTCAATACCAATTTAATAGTTAGAAATAATAATCGAGGAAATAGTAACAGTAATAGAAATAAATCATCAACTGTTTACTGCTTGATGGTTATACTTTCACATTCTTAAAAACTCGAATACAAAAATCTGAGGATGGCTCCTATTATCGAGATATTTAAAAAAAAGAATTCCTGAACCAAATTAATAAATAAAATCTTTCTTAAATAAGTTTGATGTTACCGGAACCTAGATCAGGAAAATGACAAGATGTCTCCATATAAGTTTTACGGATCAAAAATTGCTATTCTTATAAGTTTTTGAGTTCCACCTTCCATAAGCATAAAGTTTTTAAACTCATATCCAAGCAAAATACTTCGTCAATAGTTCTCAAGTAAGCTATTTACTAAACTTTGGTTTCCTACAACCTTACAAATAACCTTTAAATATGAAGTTTGACGAAAATCCGATTTCACATGGAACGGAGGAAATTAATCTTCTTCTGAGCCAACTTGCCGACATCTTCGCCTACTTAGACCAAACTTACTGATGGGGCTACAAGCAAATTTACAAGACCGGATCATTAACCGTTTAGTAGAATTGATGATTCGATATGTTAAAAAGATTTGTTTACAATACAAAAAAATTACCATTTTTTATTTTTTGTGGAATCCATAATTATTATTATTTAATAAACGCCAGGCTAATAAATAAAATTGGCCATTGTTATATTTAAAAGGAAGAAGTAAAATCACCTCTGACCAAACTCTTCCCTGGAAAAATCATGTCTTCAATATTTCCCGTTGTACCTTCAAAGCTTCTAAATTACCTATCTTATCTATTTGCAATTGAAACTCATAGGCCTCTCGTTATCTCCGTAATATTCTTCCATTTGGACTACTGTTGTATGTAAGTGGATACCTCTGGGGACCTCGAGGCATTTTAAAAAAAAAATTTAACATTTTTTAAAAAAAGGTAAATTTTGTTGAACATATTTTTATTTGGGATCTTCGGCGACGATCCTGTCTCCGATTGAGAGAGTTTAATTTGCTTTACCCTTCGTACCGACGTAACTATTTCCTGGTCTATTTCCTTTATCGCGTTATTCGGACCAGCCTATTACTATATATCCCCGATCCCCTATAATTCAATTTCTAGTTTCATTCCCGTAATACTTGTTCCCAGTCTTCAAGTTTATATAAAAGAGCCCATAAGAAAAAAAAAAAACCAGCGGAACGGCCCCTCCCCGTTCCAATAATCCACTAGCGTAAGCCAACCAAGTTACAACCTTCATTGGACCCCTCACCTAACCTTATAATGCCAAAAGGCAATCCAAGGTATTCTTAACACCCAGCTATACATATAGCGTACCTCCTATATGTACGTACCAAATATCCACTAAAATCATTACAGGAGGGTATGAAAAAAAAAAAAAAAAGAAGCATAGCTTTCGAGAGATCTTTCCTTATCAGATACCTTTATTAAATTCCATTTCTACCATCTTTCCAGTACCCTTCCCACCTTAAAATTCCGGCTTTTCAATCAATCCTATCTATCTCCTGTTCCAAAGCAGTTAAATTTTTTTTTTTTTAATTAGTGTTATTAATGACTTTTAAAATCATTTCTTAATCGAATAAGATTAATAGAAGATTTCTTTCTATTTAAAGACTTACAATTTATATTTAAGAGTTAATTCTTTTGTTCATATTTCTGAGACTACGTTTCTAAAACTTATAAATATTATTATTATTATTATTGACACGCATATTACATCACTTAACGCACTAAAACTACCTTTAAAAAAAGCGAGAATTCAATACACAGATGCGGTACAAAATTAAATAAATTTGGATACAAAGTTGAATAAATGTATCAGCCTAGAATAAGGTTTATTTTCTCTTTAATTTGCATTTCGAATTTTTTACTTTGTTAATTTGAATAATGAATAATAACGGATAATATATGATGATTATATACTTGATATCCCCTCTTTCGTTGTTCTGCTACGTACATAAACCATATTCTTCACAGAAACTGTCTAGAACTTCAACATTACTACAATAATCCAAACATCGTTTACCCACGATAGTCTACATCAACATTTTATTGCCTAGTCGGCTGTAAGTAGGCAATAAAATATAGATTCTTCAACGACCCGACCTAGCTGTGATAAATTATCTTAACCTCAACGTATACAATTCGTAACTTGAAAGACATTAATTTTTATAATATAATAGTAACTATTATTTTTATCTTTTACTTATAATTATCGTTTAATACTATTAGATGATACTAAAACAAAGAAGTGAGATTAAGATATGTAGCTTTCACCGTTTTAGGTATTTCTTTTCGTCTAAATGGAATTGATTCAATATCCTGAATTTAATTTTTTTATTGTTTAACTATGTTGAAAACAATTTTAGAAATGTAAATATAAAAAGCCATCGGAATGATCTTTAAATAAGTTAATGTTGTTGATCCTATTTCATTTAAAAGGTCGCATAGCGGCTGGAGATGTGAGTTGTACAGGTACCTGACCTTTCACGAAGAATTCCTAACGCTTACCCAAGCCAGTTTCCAACAAGATACTCTTAGGCTTAACAACTTAAGTTGGCGCTTCGTATGCCTTTCATCAGCGACCTATAGTTATCTTATTCAATTTAAAAATTATTATATGTTTTGAAATTGTTTATTTTTGAAACAAGCTTTCTTAAGCAAGACTATACAAAGAAAAATTTCTATTTCAAAAACATAAATTCATAAAATGCAATTTTTTTTTAAATTTATTGAATTACTTTCCATTATTTAAATGTAAATAAATTGATTCCAGTAATAAATTTTTAGGAACTCAATAAATTTAAAAGAGGTTTTTCACATAGTAATTTTTAAATATGGCATAACATAAAATATTTTAGTAAATAAAAACAATTTTAAAATATTTCTCCTTTACAAAGATAAAGTGAACAAATGTACAAATAATTATCAATTATTTTCTAACCTTTTTTTCCAACCAATTAATTAAAAACTTAATTAATATTTATAAATGACATAAAAAAATCCGATTTTCTGTTTAAAAATAGTTGAATTTGTTTTTTGAATTTTTTTTTACCGACATTGGAAATAATAGAAATTCCAATCGTTGAATACTATGTAATAAGAAAGGGAGTAATAGATCTTTGGATATATTTTTAGTTTATTAATTTTAATAATGAAACTTTATAATAATTAATTTTCTGATTTTATCGTTCTAAGATACGTAGAATATAAAAATTTAAACAAAAGTATACGTACGCCGGTCAATTAAATTTGGAACAGAGGTTACAAGCCACAGCATGATGATCCTTGGAAAGCTTCGTCACAATTCGTGTTTTCATTTTTAAACTGATGCCTATTAAATTTTACATTTTCAGCTAATTAAAAAGATCGAGTAAAACAATAAGTATTATGAAATTAATTTCATAAGTCATTAATAAATTAATTAAATTCCATATAAAATAAAACAAAAATCATGGAAGTCATACCATCATTAGCAAAGATACAGCGTATTTTGATTAATTTAAATTAATGAATATTTGTAATCTGCCAAAAAAAAAAATAATACCACCACAAAAATTGAACCTTTTAAAAAATATTTAGGTAGTACCCATGGAAATCCAGTAAGGTTATATTAATTTTTTTTTGGAATAATAAATATATACATTAGCTTCATTCTATACTTTAAATTACCGATAAGATCTTAATTGGGCTAGTATTAATTTTATACTACAAGGAATTTTTAAATGGACTTAGCACAATTAGGAAAGTCATGAAAAAAAAAAAATTTCAGAATTTGCAATTTAATGTTATAATATATAATTAATTTAAAGCATAAACCATTGTGTTATAATTTTTTTTTCTTTCTTTATTATTTTTTTTTTTGTTACTGTTCAAGTGATTGCTTTCTATCTTTAAGAACACAAACATAATATACGTAACCTATCTGATGTTAAGTTGATATTTGCTAGTGCCTATGTGGTCTACTACCGGCTGACCTTATTATTAATCCGATCAATACCAGATTTTATCATAAAACGGTTCTATCGAAACTTTCTTCCAATCTCTACCAGAAATCATCCAATTTTGCGCTATCAGGAACAGGAATATTCCAACTTACGAGTTTCCTCCTTTCAGTGTGTGGATAAAACACCAGTAGTATTATTAGTTTTAATACTTGTTATACTAATTTTAATATAATATAATAAAAATAAGTTTAGTTTCTATCTGATCATTTGATTCTTGTAATAATGTTAAGATATTTTGATTCATCTGCATTCTGGGTGTTTTCATTTGAAGTGACCCCAGTGACGTTGCTTAACCATTTTCTAATGGAACGATTCTTTGCGAATTACTGCGTCATTACATATCCTAAAACTAAAGATATTAATTGTTTACCTTTATCCTAGTCCAAATGGGTATAATCTTTTGATCTGAGGCTTAATATTCTGGGGGTGAATAGCTTCCTAATTATATTGTATTAAAAAAAATCAATTATTAGATTTGTACTTTTCCAAGTAACGATTTTTCAATAATTGAATATATGAATACAATCCATATTTTATTTGAAATCTTTGCTGGGACAAAGTTAAAAATTTTAATTTTTTTGTAGATACACTCTCTCTACAGTAGTGATTCCCTACACTAGTCTGCGAACCAATAAGCTAGAAATTAAAGCATTTGCGACTCGCCCCTCCTCCACCCAACTTAGGGAAAAGGGCCCATCAGAAAATATTTGAAAATTAGTTTAATTAAGAATGTATTTAGTTACCTTATTAAGCATTTCCCTGTTTAAAAACTTTAGCTAGAACACAAATATCAGGATAGATAATTATTAAAGTACATAAGTAAATTATCGCACAAATATACCCTCCGGCTCCGGTCTCGCGCCATTGAGTTTGATTTTAAAACCATCAAAATTTACGAATTATCAATTTTTGAAGTCATAATGTAAAAAAGGAGTTCATTAGACACATATCTTTCTTATATTATTTTAACCTAATAATATATATATATATATTTTTTTTTGTATTATACCTATCACAAACAATAATATAAGTATACATCGAGTGATTATTCTGGACCTCGGGGACCTTGCGCTATAAGTTTCGAAATGGTTGGTTTTTTTTTCTGATCTTCTCTAACTTTTAAACAATACATTTCAATATTGACATATATATTAAAACTATAAGGAGATTTATCTAGTATCTAAATGCATATTAAAAATATTAAAATTTTACTCGTTACAAATACAATACAGATGTCTAAAGACAACAAATGGACAACGTCCTATTCGTAAAGTCCCAAAGTGAAGTGTAGTAATAATGATTAAAAAAAAAAATCACATTTCTTCGAGTAATAAGATAATTATTTTGTCTTAATATACAATACAAGTTAGCATAAAAATAACTTTAAGAAGAAATACATTTTAATAACGAAAAAACTCATGGAATATACACTATTTTGTCAATACTTGACCATATGTTGCCAGAACAAGCCTACGATGGACAAAGTAGTTATCCATTACGTTCAGAGAGCCCGCTCATTGTAACTGTCATCTGATTGATATCAATCTGTCTTATTCATTAATTGGTACAATGAGAAGTCAATTCGAGTCAATTGCCAACCACATGTGCCCTCCATATGTTATTGTATTGCTATATCCAATAGTTTATAATTTGCGTGTACATGTAAATCAAATAATGGATTGAAGACTTGGGTGACTAAAGATGTTGGGTGGCATTTTAGATGAAATAGGAATTTTTACATGCAAGAAAATTTTAAAAAACTGGTTTCTGCGTAGCACCTTAATTAATTGTTCTACACCTTGAATAGTGCAAGTATTGAGCTGAGGAAAATCACTAAACTCAATTTTCCTCGAATTCGAATGTTTGTAACAAAACACTTTCATACAACCATGTTTTCAATTATCAATCATTTCGATTGGATGTGCAGCAGTATTTTTGAGAGTACAGTTAAATTTCACCTGAAATCCAGCTCCTTTGATTCTGTTCCAATTTCAAGATTACAAAAATCAACATATGTTTAAGAAAGATTTGTTAAATGGCATTAAAATATTTATCATAACATCGATATAATCGACTAAAGGGAGGAAGGAGTGTTCAAAATTTAAAATTAAAATTAAATATAATGGAAATAAAAACATAATAACATGAAGGACATTAAATAAGTATGATGAAATAAAAATTTCAAGTAATAATATTTTTGGTGAGTGTTTAGCAACTCCAATTTCAGTCTTTAACTGGGCTGATTTTTTTTTAAAATTCCCTTATGTTTTGAGACCAGCCAAAAGCTCATTAGTAAGATTTTAAGTACATTAAAAAAGTTATCAATCCTATTGCTTAATTTGGATTTTAACAATAGTTTATTATAATAATAATTATTATAATAATTTCATTAAATATTTATTGTATTTTATAGAATGACGAGGCCATTTTTTTTATTTATAAAGTATCAGTTATATTGATAAGCATAGGGTAGAATGGACAAGATGAAAATAATATTAATTTTCAAATTATTGACTGCTGGGTTAGGATATTGATATATTGACACATTTCAAACTAGATACCTCTGTATTGAATAAAAGTGAATGAAATGGTCGATTAAAAGTGAATATAGAAAATTATTTCAACCTATATAATCTGTATGGAAATTTCGGCTAATGAACATAACATGACTCGCCACTATCCCTGGCCCATCGAAATATATATATATATATTTTCCCAGGCTGCACCACGACATTCTGCAAATTCTACATTGATCAGTTACTGTCTACAATTTTATTTTATTTCATTTTTTTTTTCTTCGTCTTTTCCTTAAATTAACTTCTTCTTTTTTTCCATTAGAAGTCAATTATTTATTGTGTTAATTGTATAAATGTCATTGTTTTTGTAATCAACATTACTTTCATCGTTTATTAAGAATTATTATTTTTATCTATTTATTTTATCTTAATTTTCTTTTTATTTATAATGTTGTATATAGTTAGGGGTGTCTTTTCGAATGAGACTATACCCCTCCCCTATAATCAATTGTTAAAAAAAAAATTTACCTCTTACTTTAATCATGTAAGGTCGATCTGGTATTAAATAAAAAAAAAATTGAACAATTTGTCTAAACAAATAAATAATAAATTTTATATAAATATATGAACCACGACACCCTACTAATCCAAATTTTTATTCAAAATGTTATTTCTGATTAAAATATTTTTTGATTGAGGAAACGTAATAAATCCGCCCTCTTTTCGATTACCATACATATTTAATATTTAACCAATTATTTACGGTTCTATACCCATCTTCAAGTTAATGCAATCCTAAAATAATAATTAAATCATCATCATGTACTATTATTAATTAATATTTGTTGTATTTTCGAATTGTTGGGTAAAATCATGGGAAATTAAAATATTTTATATTTAAGTATAAAGAGTGGAATCACTGCTAATGAATTATCTTTCTCTCTCTCACAGTAATCTCAGGTGTATATCTCAGACAAAAGAAAAAAATAATTAGGCGAAATTGACTAAAAAAATGTTATTTACTAATGTAGGAAAAACAATTTATATATTAAATATATATGTCTAATATATAAACATATACAAATACACATACTATATAATAATCCAATAAAAGTTGTATATTGCAAAATCCCTGGAAAATAAAATAACTGTAGGGTTAGAGCTTGTCCCTTCGCGGGTCAGTGAGCCGCGACCGTGGCATTTCCTCCCGGGCCCACCTGTCCAGTATAAAGTAGAGAGGAGTCCACTATTTTCCGCTTTACTAGTATCAACCACTATATATTATGATTATTAAAGTACTCTAAATAGACATTGTAGGGGACATTTCTGATGAGGTCATCTTCAATGAGCATCGTGTGGAAAACGGACAAAGCAGGATGTCTCATAGCAAATGAGCTTGAGAACATAATTTAGGTAGCAATCATAGAAGCATTAAAAAAAAAAAAAAAGGTTTTATTTTTACATTTAAATTATAAGATTGGAGGTTAGCAGGTTGAAGTTAATTCTATTAACTCTACTATTGGAAGTTAAAATAACGAACATTTCAAATAGTTTTAATTTTTTTTTAAATTTTATAATTTTATTTTTTATTGGACATAATCTTAAGACAGTGGCACAGAATGAGAAAATACAAAAGGTAAGGGACAGTTTACAGGGGAACCACAATAAAGAAAGTAACCAAATAAACGATACAATTTTAGAATTACTTTAAATACATTTATTTTTTTAAAATTTTATCGCTGTCAAAGAAAACCAGTGATGTGTTTTTCTTAAGAGTATTTATTGTCTTGGAAAAGATAAACATTTGAAATTTGTTTTCTTTCTTTTCCAGACACTCTTGTTTTCTTTCAGACACTAACATTCATTTAATAACAAATAAATATAATTAGGGGGTTGCATTCCAAAGCCATCAGAGCCAATATTCAATTTTTTTTTTAATTAACAGTTATGTTACGTGATTATCACTATCTGAAAAAAATTCCCAACAACAGTCAAATAAAATGTGATTATACTGTTTTTGTTTTATTTTTTAATAGTTTTATCTCCTGATAATTTCGCAACAATACTGCTAATTAAAAGAATAAAATTTTAATTTAAAAATTGACTAGTCCAGTTTTGGAAAGCAAAGTCTTAATTAGAAAATTATGTTTAATTTTTATTAATGTATTTAATTTTGAATAAATGTTGTTTAATCTAATTTTAAAAAAAACTGTTATTAAATCTAGTTTATTGATGAAGAACCGATAGCATTTAATAATTATAGTGTTATAGCAACGATACTTTCATGAACTGATTCGGGAAAAAGAAATACTAAACATCATCACTATAGAACAATCTGAGACACGAATATTTTTTCCATATAATCATAAAAAGGGCAACAACAATAAACGAAGGAATAACTTTATATTAATTAACAAATAATATTATTTGAAGAACTGATTAAAATTAAAGGTATACCGAATGTCTAGCTGAGACAAAGGAATTTTTTTTTTTAGAACAAATATTATTATTATTTTTTTAATAATTAGCTCTAATTAATTTGGTAGCTCAATGAATACAGAATTTTCCATTAATCCAAGTTAATATTTTCAACTGGACATGCAGCGGGGTCTTTCTAGAACCCAGAAAACTTTTAACGGGACAAGAGAGATTCCCAAGAGTAGGGAAGTCATGTAAACGGTAACCCAGTGCACTATGTAAATGGCTGGGGGTAACCCTCAACAAGCTCGGATTCCCACAGGTGTGCCACATAAAGACAGACCGTTCTCTACTCGGGTCTAGCTCTTTCTTATTTATACAATTCTAGGATGGATGAGAGGAAGAAAGATCACAATGGTACATAAATCAATAATGAATATACAGTATATATTTCACACAGTAAAATAAATAAGAGAAAATATAAGTATTCTGTAATAAAACAAAAATACTAAAAAATTAAAACCAATAACTGTTTCCTGTTTTTCCAAACCTATTTAATTATGTTTGACTTTATTACTACTATTGTTATTTCATTTTAATTTATTTCCAATTATTCATAAATTTGATTTCTATATTTTTTTTTCGTGCGTGAAAAAATATTCACTCAAAATCTTTAATACTTACTGGAAGTATTAACATTGGATGAGTCCTTGATGTAAACAAAACATGTATAAAAAATTCAATATTTCTAAAGAATTACTAGAAAATATAAATATGAGATATGCGAGTGTGGGATATATAGAAAGGAAATAATGTGTGTTGTTAAGAACAAAAGAAAAAAAAATGATGTTATCTAATTTAATTGGGGGCGATGTAGCTCCATGGTAAGACGCAGTAACTAGCACCCGGGTTTAAATCCGGCTGAGGTAGATAATTATTTATTCTGATACTATAGTCATGAGTCAACTCTGTTGGTTCTGAAGCCCTCCTGGAGGCCACTCAGCCTCATAGATTGAGTACTTGTTCTTAAACAGAATTTTCTTACAAAGTATTGAACCCCTGACTCTTCACGGACAGCGGTTCACATTATTATTAATGTAACTTAATAATAAAATATTATACTAGAAGAAGTTTGTCGGGGGGTGCGGTCAGCAAAGAACAACATAAATAAACAAAACCATATTTATTTATTTTATGCCGACGTTTCGACCTGAGTTTCAGGTCTTCATCAGGGGTTGTGGCGTGTAAAGGGGAAGATGGTAACTGGTATAAAATATTGTAATTTGAATTAAAATATATAACTGAAAGTGTAAACAGCTTCATTTTTAAAAGTTTGATAGCTCCAACGTTTTTCCTTTCAAACTACATATTCAAAAGATATAAAAAAAATTTAATTATATTAAAATGTACGCATATGTAAAAAATAAAATAGAAATTCCTAATCCATTCTAATATTTACACTCAGCTTGTTGTAAGTTCGTCCTAAAATGGGCAAACCAGGCCACAAGGAGATCCCAAACTCAAATACTGGTGATGTAATAATACAGATTTTTATTTTCTTTATCTTTTGGCGTATTTTCAACAAAAATATCAAAATATTTCAGTTTCTAAGGTCATCTTCTCCAACGACTCTCTTCAGAACGAATGATTTGTAATTTGGTAAGAATCGTTGTTTTCAACTCGAAAAATACTATAGAAGTGGGATATTTTAAGTTAAAAGTTCGTCTAAACCAAACGCTTCTAAAGCGCGTATTAAATGAGTTAGATAAAGGGTAGGAAATGTGTAAATAAGTTCTCTTGGTGTCATTTTAGGAGTCTCCACATTTTTTTCAAGACAAATGTATTTCGTATGTCTAAAACCTTTTCCTTTCCTCGCCCTAGCTATTTCTTTTCAGTTTTTAAGATTTTATACAACAGTTAAACAACATGTAAAAAGTAAATGTGACTTCAGTGATGGAGTACTGCTTGTTATCTAAGGTATTGTCGGTAACATAATATGGACTATATACAATTGTTAGAAGTACTTCGTATTGAAGGAGATATTTAAAGCGTACCAACTGTTTTTTCTAACCATACTAAAAGAAGTGTTTATTCAATTTGTCTTCTGAATAACATGAAAAACAGGAGAAATTTGGTTATCTAGAGATACCATTCAAACATCGAAGTAATGACCAATAATTTTTTTTTCGGCCTAGACCATTGGAGTACTATACTGCCTAACCATGGTTGGGGGTCAAAGTTTTTCATTTTGTGTGACCGCAACTCAATGGAAAAAGTAAACACCTCAGGCTGGATTCGAACCGGCACCGCCAATAGACATCATATTGGTAAAACTGTCTTAGCCAATGAGCTACGGGCGGTAATGATAATGGCGGTAATAATGTTTTAATGGCATTTTTATTGTACCCTATCATATTTATGAAAATCTGTACAACGTTAAGCCATGATGTCTATTGTATTCCGATTTTTGACATATGGTCATGCAAAGAGGTATTCAGGCCAAGATCACGTACAATCCTTTATAGAGACTAAATTGGAGGTATTATTTTAGATAGATATGTGAGTGAATTTTCAAGTAAAAATAAAAAAGATTTAGACATAGTGGTATTTATATCACTGTGTGAAAGGTGGTACAGTAATCCTTAAATGGTAAGTAAATGTAATAATTCTTAAATAAAAATAAATAAAACATTAAAACTATTCAGCCTATTTTCTTTTCGTTAGAATATTTTAGCAACACTAATTATCAGAAAAAAACTCTAACTGCATCAGGTGCATGATGGATGCGGGTATGTGTCTGCAACCATCGAAGGTCACCTGAGAAGGTTCTTGTATTATTAGTAGTAATTTCGAACACAATACTGAGTGAGAAATTGCTGGTGGAATGATCTCACATTTGTATCCTTCAATTGTATGGTAATTTACACAATGTTCAGGATAACATCAGAAAAGAGAACGTATACTCTGTGTAATGAAAGAAAAACATAAAACCCATAAGAATTTATGGCACAGTTAACGTCGTTTGAAGACCACATCCTGCTCTCCCGCATCAGGATGAATGCAGCCCCCATAAACACTACAGTAAGAACTTAAAAAAAAAATGGACAATTTTCAAACACTTCAGTTTTTTTTTTTATTACAATGAAAGAGGTAAACATTTATTTTTGTCAATTTTTATCTTGTAAGTACTCAGATGCATGCAAAATCATTGTAATAGTTCTGAAAAAGTTTATAGAAGTTCCAAAAGATTTCCTAAAAAACAAATTGAAGAATATGAAACCACTAGTGCAATTAAAAGACATTTATTGCAGTTATAAATAGTGCAAAACGTTTTAAGAAAAATGTTCCGAAAAAGTTAAACAAACTACATGAGGTAATCCAGTTAAAACGGAGTATCTCGATTATTTTTGATTTGGTATGTAAGTGTACAATAATATTTTTTTTAGTTTTTGTAGAACGTACGAAGAGATATTCATTTTTATTACCATCGAATAAAAGACCATTTTAATCGGTTAAATCTGAAACCATATACATGTATATTTATAACTATATATAAAATTTTTTTGGATGAACTAATTATGTTTATCCAAGAAACTTCTACAATAATATTATAAAAAATAAATATATAAATCTTGATATAAGAAAAACTTAAAACAAAATCTTTCATATTTCTGTTCACATAGCTTCCAATTAATTAGACTCATATATTTTATTCAATAAAACGTTTCATTTCTCATTTATATTCAGTTCCTTGATTCGAGGGACAGCAAATGTTAGCTAGAACTTTATCTTGACAAGCCACTTACATGGAACAGTCAAGCGATAAGAAATTTGTAGTTGAAGTAGATTATAAGTAAACAGTTACTCTACAACCGTCTCTAAACTTAACATTTACATTTTAAAATGTGAGAAACAGAGTCACAATTGAACTATAAACATTTAAAATTATGAGGAAGAAAAATAAAATATTCTTGAATTATCTGGAAAAAAAAAAATCTGTTTATTATACTCTCAACTATTATGACAGTTCACAACTTTTATATCCTTCCAAGGTTCTTGAATATATAAATATACATTGAATTTAAAAAGAAGATAATTATTAAAAAATTGTTTCAAAGCCAAATAGAAACTTACGCTAATAATTAGCACCAAATAAGCAACCTAGGTATTTCACATTTTTCATTAAATTTGTTTAACTTTATTGCTTGATCTCCCAAGTATGATACAGTATGTTGGTAATTCTTAGTTGAAAATATAAAACAAACATGCTTTACTCGACGTATAAAAAAAAGTGTAAGCTCATTGGTACCTTGACTAACAAAACAATGAGTATCACAATATAACTGATAACGTTTTGAAATCGGACATATCTTGAAATTATTATTTAGACTATTATGCCAAAGCAATTTTAGTTCTGGCCATTGCGGGTGGCGAGTGCCCTCCCCCAAGAAGTGAAAAAAAATTGAATTATTATTCGAGCAAATAATAATTGTAATAACTAATAAAGCACTGCGAAAATGATAATTTTCTTAAAATTTTGATTTCATTCATGTTTTTCGTGATGGATGTCACAACTTGATTGGCTATGGCTTACCTCCCATCCTAGTTTTGATCCAGGGTACACGCTTGGTTTTGGCTGTTAAATATTAGATAAAATGTATTAGATCGTCTATTGACAATCAACTTCGAAACGAAATCGGAGATATAATAAAAAAACCTGTTATCGAGTAAATTTATACAAGTATATTTTAAGTAATTTAATTCATTTTAACTTCTATTTAAGATTATTTCAAGAACTTGCTTGTGGAACGTGAAAAACGTTATGAGAATGGAAAACAAAATTGAATTGATAGGTATTACAATCTGCATACAGTTGTGGGCAATAGGTAATAGTGATGAATGATCTCATACATAATAAAATAAAATAAAAAATAAATAAATAAAAAAAAGAAGAAACATGATAATAAAAATGAAAAAAATAATAAAATAATAATAGTCAAAAAAATTCTCTTAAAATATATACAAACAAAAGAATAAACAAGATGAACATAATCAAACTATCTGTATGAAAAATAAATAAATAAAATAATATATACAATACGAGAACAAAATTAACCTAAAGGGTAGTTCCAGTGTCCA
>NW_027112552.1:521870-530664 GCF_000696795.3 Halyomorpha halys
AATATAATAAATTATAAAATAATTTTCATTGCTTTTGGTACGTCATTTAGTCAATATTATTTTTAAAAAATTATTTATCATAATCCGTCCATGGTTAAATACATAAATTATTTTCCTTAGAGATCTTTGGTATTTAATGTGTTTAATTTTTAAATACTACATACCCTTTCTGGATATGGTATAAATATGATGTTCTGTACAACACTTAAAAAACGTTCTTTCCTATCTTAGGTATTGTAAGTTAAGTATCGGCGAAAGCAAAATGTCAAAAAAAATACAAAGGAATAAGATCTAACACACTTGAACTGCTGTAACATACTAGCTTTATTGGGTTCGGTACATCTCTTTATATACATTCGATCAGCTGAATTCGAAGTAACTGACTCAGGCTGTAACTTGTATAAAATCAAATATTAAAATGAATCAGAAATTTAAAAACTTTAATACATGTACAATTTACAATGCAATGTATTGAAACCATTTCAAATAATATAAAATGTTAATATTTTATAATAAGCTAAATTAATTACACATATACTCAATTCCTAAAGCAAATATTGTTTTAAAATTTATCTTCCACAATAAACTTCACGGAGACATGAACAGACTTATTAAAGAGAAAGGCTACCGCTGTCTTACCCATTAATAAGATGATAAAACTAAAACGGAGCTTAATGAGAGATTGTTTTACTAAGCGAGGTAATAAGAGGTTTGTTTGTAGCAGCACGTAAGCACTTTATAAATTACACCGTCCCCGGAACGAGGTAGCAACAACCTGCAAGGAATTTCGGTAAGCTATAAACCGCATCGGCTCCGTGTACCGTTAAGCCATTTTGTAAAGAGCGGTACCCGGAGTTTAATTGGATAAAAGTCATCGGCTCACTTCATCGCTTAAGATAATATGATAATGGCATGCGATAGCAGTGAAATATGTTTGCGAGGAAGGAAGGATTTCTTGCCGGATGATCTCCCGAAGAACAGGATACGGTGGCCCGAAGGACCTTTGGCAACTTGCTGGTGCCCTTGACCCAAATCGGTTCGATATCTGTCTGACCCCGGCGCTGAGGCGAATGCTGCTACAGACAATGGATTTTATAGCGGCCAAAACTCAGCATACAACTTTAGTTTTCGTTTCAGTACAAATGAATACTTTAACAAAACTATCTCAACTTATCCACATTGTTAATAACAAGTAAAAAGTTCTTACTCTCTAAAATATGATACTAATCTTAATAAGTTAAAATATTTCAGATTTCAATCAAAATAACCCATAGCATTAAAAAAGAGCTCAAAAATCCATTAAAATAGATATGTTTCATAAAAAGTGGAAATTCGTTATTTTGTTCCAATACTACTCAACTTCTAAATCATAATCCATTTTGATTCAGTGATATATGAGTTAGAAGCCAAATGGTACAAGTGGAAATTAGTAACCGAATTCGCACTTCATTATAGACAAAATTGTTAAATTATCATTATTCATTAACTGTATAATTGGTTAAGGTAGATATTATTCGAGACACTGAAAAAAAAAATACAAATTAAGATAAGATGAGCGGTTGAAATGATATTATTAGAGGAAAAAACTAACCATTAATAGAACTTCAATGATAGTTTATGAATGAATCTCCTGGAGTCACAAAGAATTCTAACGCATTAGAGGATTATGAAGAATCGATTTGAAAAAGTATTAGAAACTAGTATATTTATCTAGGAATGTAGTCATCAACCATAACGGAAGCACGGGTGAATATTTTGTTCCAGATCTTCAACATATGAGACATCAAGAACATTACGAATATCTATTAAGTATTTCCTTTTTCGAAGGCGCCAAATTTATGATGTTTTCTGATTTTTGTTCAAATTAAAGAATAATGAATTAAAATATAATCTCTGATTGAAGTTAATTGAACAAAATAATAACAACAATTTATTTATTTATTTAATGTGATTTACAACTGTACAAATAATAAATACAATAAGTAAATATGTTGTATGTTTCATATACACTAGAAAATCTTGGGAAGGAACCACCCATTGGTACCACCAAGCATTAATTTAAATCAGAAGGTACCGTGGCCATCTTCTTTTAAGACGCCTCGGAGGATTATCAGGGATTGTTAAGGATGAAAGATTAAGAACTAATGGGTTAGGATGGGTAAGGAGTTTGGAATGAAAAGACGCGTATCTGTTTTGGCCCAAATCTGCAACGAATGGGATGTTAACGTATTTGTGAATGAGTTTATTTGTAACGTAATAAGGAGCATCAAGGATTGGATGTGGGAGGAATTTGATGGTTTGGTTAATTCCCATGGGGTTAAGCCCCAGAGCTTAATTCCATATGTCCAAATTCGTCTTATTATCGTAGTGTATGCTAATTTTTTGTAGTGAATTTAAAGTTTAGAGCGTTCGTCGAGTAAGTGTTGTGGCAATCGGAATCTACGAGCAGTTTCTTGTCGTTTCAGTCTTGTGTGTGGATTCCAAGTAAGTCTCTTGTCAAGATGAAGTCTTAAGTATTACAACATAATTTAAAAAAAAAAAGAATAATCCAATTATAGTGTAGGAAAGTATAAAATAATAGTTGTGTAAAAAAAAAAAAAACATAATATTTAATAAATTTTCAAATTTTAGTTGTAAACAGCATTAATTTCACTTCTTTTGGGCCTGAATGGATAGGAAGGGAATAGGCGAGGTATTTTTATTTTATTATTTATTTATTTTATTTAATTAATGTAAAATTAATAAAAAATAAAACTATTGAAATATGAAGGCTGCTAACCAACCTAGAAAGAAAAATAATCAGAAAACATTATTACGCATATTTTTATTTGGCTGATAAAAAGCGTTGAGAATTTTATGCAGAATTTTAGAACGTGAAAGAAATGTTATGGGTGGAAATTGATGGTATAGTGCATAGTCTTATTGCTCAATCTCAAAATACAGTTGTGTTGATAATAATTCAACTTGTAGTTATTCCACTTGTCGAGACATTGGTAAGATGTTTATAAAGGGTAAATGTCTGAGGCTAAGATTCGTTAGAACCGTTCATCTGAATTCATATCAATTATGAATGATTCCTTATTTCATGCTCGCTGAGGAACCGACCGCGGAGTCTGAACAAACTTGCGTGTTAAGAACTGAAAACACTTGAGATGAGTAACTGGGACTGAAGAGGACTGTTGAGAGTAAATTGGTCTTTGTTGACTAACATAAGCCGATGGCCATGTGCGCTCCCATCTATAGCGCGGGGCGCGGGGCGCGGGCCACAAGAGCATATCCAGGCCGCTCTGAAGGCATCCAGGAATAAACAATATTCCAGACCTAGCCAACAAAAATAAATCTTCAATATACAGCTTTAAAGAGGGCAACACTTAGGTTTCGATACCTTTACATTTCTGGCGCCGCTGTTTAAAAACTAAACGTATAAACATAACGATCCTACAAATGTAAATATTTGTAGAAAGATCGGTAAAATATTTATTAAATTATATTTCAAATCTCTTTTTATTTAAAATAAATTAAACAAGCCGAGCTTTGATCAGTGGTCGTCAGCGAAACTAAAAATAATAAATAAAATGTAATAAATTTAAAGTCCATAGATATTTAAAAAACCGTAAGATAAAAATAAAAAATATAGAAATCAACAATATACAATAATAAGAGATGAAACAAATGTTGAGGTTGAAGGGTAGTCATTCATAAAGCACTTGAACATTTTTATATAAAAACATTTCTTATTATTATTGAATCAGAAAAATATATGTATTCAAATACGGCATAACTACTTCAATATAACTACATTAAAGAATCGATAGGTATTAGGGATAGTTGACGATTAAAGTTTAAGCTCAGTGGAAATTATACACATTAGCGATACAAACAGAAGGCTGCAACGAACTAAGAGTATTTTTTCTTTATATGACTGTAGTTATTGAACTATTGGACACAAAGAAAAAGAAAAATATAAGGATAAAAGCATAACTCAAAATCCCCAAAATCGCTCTTAACCTGCTATTCTTAAGTCATACAGATATATCGCAATATTATTTTGGTTTATCTGACACAAAAAAGTTTTAATTCTATATTTGACATATTCCATAGATTGACTGGGGTTATTTTGTTACAGCTTTTCGGAGTAGTCTGTAGGACGTCAACAGTGGAGAAAGTAACCACAGTTTATGACACTTGAAATACACCATCTCTTTAAAATACTTCCAATTTCAAATATTTAAAAAAAAATTATTTTTATATGATGTGTCACTACTAAAGCAACCCAGCAATATGTATAAATTTACACATAGTATAAACTATTTACTTATAATTTTTCTAAATGAAAAAAACACTATTTAGCACATTGCATTGGAAAAATAATCAAAATTTTATTTTAATTTTGGATTTTGGGTATCAGGCAGAATGCCCAGCTCCGTGTAAACATAGGCCAAAGCTATACATAGAGGATTTTTACAGTGAATAAATTCTCGATTATATTCGAGTGTGAAAAATTATAGCAGTATACAATACAACGCCACTCAAATCATCTCGAGTGTGCACAGTTTGGCCTGTTTAGCGAGCTCGAATTAACTCGAGCGTACAAGTTAGGGAATTAAACTATCAAAGAACGTTCAAGTATATTTATATACCTAGGTATATTATAATTTGTAAGGTTTTGTGGATCAATATTTTTAGTCATATATAATTTTCAAACTTTCAAAAACAATAAATGACAAAATACAGATTAATAATGCAACCTTTTTTTTATTTATAATTACGAATGCACATTAAATTCTTTGATAGCCTCCACCACCAACACCAACACCAACTGAACGCCCACAAAGGTGGCAAATGCACAAAAACAGTCTCAGACTTGACTGACAAGACAACTGGTGAGCCCAGACACCAGGCAATTGACACAAGATCATTTTCCTATATCCGTCATATTTCTTTTCTTCAGTCCCCTCTTAAAATGTATCTAATGCAGTAAAAGAGTTTCACTTCATCAATTCTCCCTAACAACAATCCGTCATATTTATAGGGCTTAGAAATAAAATTAAAAAAAAAAAAGGACAATTTCTACGAAAATATCATTTTCTTTGATTTCTTTACAATTCCTTTAAAGATGATATATTTTCAATATATATTTAAGCAATATTTTGCTCTTTTAAAGATAACAATATTGTTATTTTTGTAAGATATAACAAAACCATATTTAACATTATGACGGGACATCCTGATTGTTTTTCTTGCAGGAAGGAAGTGGGAATAACTGCCGTTAGTCAATGCTCTTTTTGTATTAATTTTTAAAAGTCAAATTTAATTTTTATAATAATAATTATATCTATTATATTATATTATATTATATTTATCGTAATTAATAATAAAACTCTCTAGATTTGTTTTGAAGCCTTTATTTAACAAAAATCCTTTTGGTGAATTAATAAAATTATCGAATTTGAAAAATAAGATTTCTCACTTTCGTTACTTTAACTATTGCAAAAATTTCGGTAATCATGTTTCTAGTAACTTCATTGCATTTATTATATCATGATGTCAGAAAAATGAAAGCACAATATGTTACATGATATGTACAGAAGTATAAGTTAACCCGAAATTTAAATATCTAATTCGCAAAAATACAATATTTGACTAAAATTCGGACTCTTATGGTAAGATGGACTGTTAAACCGTGCCTGATATTCAGCCAGAAAATGTTTATAACTTGTAAACCACTTCAACTAGAATATAAAGAAATTTTATTAAGAGAGGAATTTAAGATTAAGAGAGCAAAAGTGAAAATTAGGGGACGGATAAACAATGTTTTACTGTACCTCAATTGCGAGACATACACTCGTCCCACAACAAATCCTGAGGAAACCGGGACAAATTGCCTAAAAAACAGTAGGTATATCCAATAAGGTGCATTTGATTCATATATACGGAATTCTGGACACTCACAATTATTACTACTTTCATATATGAAACAAATTATTCATAGGAGGTAATCCACCCGAAGAACATTCACTTGTGAGGTAACAAAAAAACCTCAGCTCTCTACCCAAAAAAAAAATCTAACCGAGACCGCATCCTCACTGCAGGAAGTTGTTTGTTAGGAGCCGGTGGGGAACCTTCCAAAATGGTACAAGCTCGAGTTAGCATACAATGGTGAAATGTTCCCGAAAGTGGTAAGTGGCTTGGTGAAGCATCGGTTCTTGGAGAAAGCGCGGAATGTGATTTACATCGACAATCATGTATTAAGCAGGCTAACTATAATCATTTTAATTTTGAGAACGGTGGGTCGGTAATGAAACCATGGCTCAGCGTGAAACTATAAGTTGTTTTCCCACCAATAAACTAATAGCTGAAGATGGCGTGGAGGCGTGAGAAATCATTCAATTGTCGATCAAAAGTGTAAGATAATTTCAATTTTTCGAGAAAATTTCATGCATTTTTCAATAAATAAAATGAAACTAAAATAGTTTTCCAAATTACCATGAAGTAAAAATAAATAAATTTAACGTTCAACTGCTTAGGTGAATTTTACAGAAACAACTGGAAGAGACGTAGTCTAATAAACCCAAAACATTTGTTTATTTATTAAGGGTTAAATCAAAAATAAACCCAAGTTCTTAACCTTGTAAAATGATATATATTAAATAATTAATATTATTAATTAAAATAATAATTAAAGAATGGCATTGTAGAACTTAACAATTGACCTAAATAATTGGCAATGCTTAACGGGATAGAGGTAAAACATAAATTCTTGTTCCTCAATATATATGTCTTATAATTCATGGAATGCCTAACTCCATAAAATCAGTCTTTTTACTTGCATTATTGATTTTACGACGATTTAGCATTTAATAAATTACCAGGAACTGAAAGTTAGTTTTAGTTAACTGTTATAAATATTTAAATAATTCTATAAATTTGGAGAGATACGTACTTTATTTTATTCATTATTAACATGATCCATTTTTTTGAAATATTTAAAACACAACAAATTTTCGAAGTACTCCTCCATCTTCAGGGTTATCTTGTACAAACAATTTTTACTACAACACCGACACTAGTTGCTCCCTGTGTCCATCCATACAATCTTATTTCGTCAAATTGTTTTTAAAACAATTATACAATGTATGATCAGGTTTTCTGAAACTGCTTTAATATCCTGGACTAGCTAGGAGTAATTAACTTACTCGAATAACAAATAAATGAGATATCGAATCAATCTAGCAACCAAGGAATCAGAAACAACCCTTCAGTTCATACCGTAACAGTCTATACTGCAATAAAGAAATTAAATCCTGAAAACTTGACACAAACGAGACATTCTGGGTTCTGAAGATGGTATGAAATAGTGAAATATTTTGGAAAAAAAAAAAAATTAAAACGACTCTACATAAAACTATTTTAGAAATTTGGCATTTGAGCCCTGTCACAAAATTTCAATGACCTAATTGATATTAAAAACCAGTCCATAATAAATTGATGTAATGAGTGTGATCCAATCTAAACTGTTACAACAGTTTTTTAGAGAATTAGAAAAAAAAAAAAATGAAAAATCTATGGCATAAAGTAGCATTTTCAATAAGTCAATTTTAGTGAAAAGAAAAATGTGGTAAAATTCCATGCATATTGATATGCTCATAAACCTTTAAATATGAATTCTAAAATTCAATCTTAAACTATAAATTTCAAACATAAGCAAGTGAACGTAAAAATTACCTCATTATACTTGAAAAATAACACTGAAACAAATATTCAATCAGAAACTTAAATTAGCAGTTAGATATCCCATAAGTCGCTTATTGTGAAATGTACTTTTCTAATCTACACAAAACCATATAGCAGCAAGTTATAACTAGATTCGTTCTACAATAAGCCATCCATTAGATCATTAGGCAAATATAAGTGAGGCCCTAAGAATTAATTAGGTTCATTATTATTCCTCTGAAATAATAGCAGTTTACTCATTATCCATCCTGATAATTATCCAATAAGAGCACACCATCGCAAGGTGAACCAACTTGATAATCAAAATCAGCTGCTAAACTGTATTATTAGACGCGAGAACCCGCCTAACAGTAAATAAGCTAAATCAAGAAACCACTGTTGATGACAATTATCCAACTGAATGATGAGGATGACTCCTCCAAACACAGACATTACAAATCCTGCCAAATTGTTTCCTTCATTAAAGGGTTACATAATATCAACAAAGATGGGGAGAAATCAGCGAGCCCGACTGGTACAACCGCTTCGCTTAATTTCACCAGTACCGAAGACTCAGTTACGGCATTAAAGTCTCCGCTTACAGGTTTATTACCCAGGCACCATTCTCTGACTTAATTTAGATTTAGTACTGTTGAGAAAGTCATTAAGGATATCTACACCGTATGTTTCAATGAGAGTATCAAATCTTTATGTGGTTGCAGTAACCTGATAGATTTATCTTGTCTTTTATAGTTATGGTAAAACGAAATAAGTGTGTCGTGCTTTCATTAGGTTCAGAACAAGGTCGGTATAATTATAGAAAATAATATTTTTAAGATATAACATTTATCACTAAGATCTTAAAAACTTTTAAAAAAAAAATCTTTTATTCACATAAACTCCAATTTTCCCTTTTCTTTATAAAAAAAAAATCGACAATTTTAAGTCCTCCTGCATTATCAGGGTCTATTTCCAAAACATTTCATAGAGTGAAACAATAAATAATGGTTAATTAAACAATTATATTTACATAATCATCAGTTCAAAACTACACACACACACACACACACACACACACACA
>NW_027112552.1:530814-561243 GCF_000696795.3 Halyomorpha halys
ATTAAAACTTATTCTAGTTATTTTCCTTTGTCTTTTATCCATAAAACTATATTTCGCTACTTTTTTTAAAAACTGTTTCTAACCAAAAGGGAGCCAAACACACAATTCACCAATCGGCGTCACACTGCAATTTACGTACTAATCCTTGTTCTATTTTTTATTATTATTTTATACATTCCTCACTCAATTTTGCTATTATTCTCAATATATTTTTTCAAAGATCTATATTATAATTGAGACTTTCCGATATAGGATTAAAGCATATAACATTTTTATAGCATAATTAAAAATAAAATAGAATCAATTAATATGAGCTGAGATATGAGATATTGTGAAATGTAACAGTGATTACGTTTCTAACATCCAATAATCTTAAAAACATGGATTAGAAATATTTAAAACCAAAAAATGATATAAATTTCGAAATCTTTATTTTTAACTAATAATTTTGTAGTTTATTGCGAGAGGTGATAAAACTTGTAAACAAAAGCTTGCTGTAAGGACTCGGAATCGTCGGTTTTTTTTATATAAAGAAAAGGGAAAATTGGAGTTTATGTGAATAAAAGAAAAATCATTTTTAAAAATAATTTTGATTGATACAACGTACATATTGAATACTGACTGAACCAGGTGGGAATCGTACACACATCATAATACATTATAATTATTTGATCTCTTTCAATATTTTATTAAAGTTTCGTACTTTTTTTTCACAGATATGTTCAACAAACGAGACTTTGCGGTAACTGTAAAAACCATTTCTGATTATTGAAGGCTAGTAACATAATAAAATAGCAACAATTAATTAATATTCATTAATTTATATAATTTAATGATCGATTTATTCCTTTCCGTCCCCAATATCATTATCACTATTTTCTGCCCCCTAACCATTAACATAGAAGTTATAAACTTCTAGATAACTCTTCCATGAAAAAATTACCTCATAGTATGGAAATGGTAGGTCACCTCCTTTGGGGGATAATTGCAATAACTACATGAATAAAGAAATATTAGCCTAACCTAGATAACCAAAACCCATGGTTAAATAAATAATTTATCTTAAGACGTTTTAACGGTAACAGGGTACCTGAAGCATGCCCTTAATCAAATATATATGCATACATTTTTTTTCTTTGAGAAATTTCTAATATGTTCATTCGTTCTAGTTGAATGGTTCAATTTATATTTTATTAAAATCTCGTTCGGGTACATCTATCTATTCCACGACTTATTTCTTATAGTGTATTAAATTATGTTAAAAATTAAAAAAATAATGCTAGTATTTTTTTTGAGTTCTGAAGGGGTTTATGATACGTCAAGGTTTACTTAAAAACTATAGGGGTTTGATATGTATTGTTGGTTATGGTTGATTTTTAATAAAATACTGACATTCTAGTGGCATTTGTGATGAAGACTGTGAGTCTCGCTTGGCCAACTCATTGCAACCTCTCTCCGATATTAACGGCTGGTGGTATACCAGGGTTTGACTTAAATACCATATTAATAATAATCACAAATTTGAGAGGCTCATTAAATAAAAGTCTCTAAAATGATGAGATATTTAAAAAGTTGCATGATCACAACAGCTGACATGAATTCAAATAAAAAACATAGTATTTGGAAAGAATATCTAAATCATCACAAAGTTAAAAGATTACAATAACTTGGCCCGGTAATTCTCGGTTCCTTTTTAAAAGTTAACTCAAGTTTTCTGAACAATCACCGGACTCGCCGTGCAGAGTTAATGGTTGGAAAAAAAAAAAGATAACACAAAGGAAACATTATAAATAGCGTGAGAAACGGCTTGGGAAGAGATTCCATTCAAAATGAGAGGAGCTAATTATCCAGGTTGATGTTGTTCTCTTGGAAAGTTTTCACCCAACACAATTCAGTCCCTGTATTATAACCCAAGGTTATTCAAGAATATATATATATATATACAATACTTCTTTTATTATGTCATAACAATATAGCTAAGATTTATGTGTGTACTTTTAACGGCTATCAAGCCCCACGATACAGTCCATACTACTTAGAACCTAAAAAGAGAAAAAGACTGCAGTCAATAAGTAATTTATTTTCAGCAGCTATTTAGTGATTATTAGTTCCAAGAATTATAATGAAAAATTGTATTCATTAAATTATAATGACATAATCTCGCATTATATTTCAAAATTTCCGTTTAACTTTCTATTTCACAGTCATTTTAGAAAAAATAAATAAATAATTGATTCAACACAACTTCTGGGATAATTATGCGACCTTAAAACTTCAATCATCCTTAATTAATTCATTATATGACGTTTTGGAATTTTTTGTCTAATCGAATTTCTAGTGTTAGAACACTGGTCCAATATATCAGTATTGTTGTTTTATGTTGCTAATTACAAAAAATCATGTCATAAATTCTTCATGTCAAGACAGTGTGGCTTTATTTATTTAATAGTATATCGGACTGGTGATTATGAGGTGGGGGTATAGTCTCATACAAAAGACACCCCTAACTATATGCAATGTTATAAATAAAAAAATTAAGATAAAATAAATATATTAAAATAATAATTCTCAATAAAAGATAAAAGTAAAGTAAATAACAGAAACAATGACAACTATGGATTTTACAAAATGAATAATTGACTTCTCATGGGGAAAAACATTTAAGAAATTGAATTTACAAAAAAGATTAAGAGAAATAAAAAAGAAATTAAGATCAAATAAAATTTAGAGTGACAATAACAAAACTGATAAATATAGAACTTAAAACAGGATGTCCTGCAGCAGCCTAGACTTCAGTCTTCGGGATATGGTTGGGTTTCCCAAGTTGTAGGTAACTGCTCCTTTAACTGTTGGTAACTGGGAGTGGAACTTCATGAACCTTCTTTTTATGTAGTCCCTGAATGAATTAGCAATATGAAATAATGCCCACAAATTGTACTAGTGTTTTAACACCGACAATTAGGTCAGAAAATGGACAAAATTCGGCCCAAAACGTCATCTAATGCACAAATAAAAGAAATTTTTAAGGCACTTTAATTTTCTCAGTTGTTATATGGAAGAATATATGAACCTAAAAAAAATAGTGTACACTAAATAGTGTAATATCTTTGTATTGTTTCATTTTTATAGTCCAAGTCCGTAATCGTGGTAGAATAAATGAGTATTATTCCGTCGACCATGTGGAAACCACGGCGGAAAAAGCGCTAAATTCGTATGAGGTTAAATATTTTAAAAACAGTTTTTTCCCCATGTTGAGAATGAAAAATTCCATTTCACCATAGACAAAAATAAACGAGCGAAGTACATAGACCATAAAGAGATTTTAGATTATACACTCTAAAAATGGGCACACTTTTTCATGTGCAGTTTCACATGCGATCGTATATTGGGTTGATTATTAAACATTATCAATTTCGTATTACCTTCTAAAACCACTGGATGAGTTATTGTTTAAAGCTATGTGACTACCGCTTTGATGTGGATCCTAATTTGAACCTTTGTGGAACACAGCTTTGGCTATTCGACCTCATACTCCATGACAGGACGGTTTTCTTTGAACTGGAACACGCGAGAGCAACCTCCTGTTTACAGTAATTGCGATACTGGCCAAATTACCGCACGAGCTGGGTTACGGCCAGTTTTTTTTCAATGACCTACAACATAATGCATATGTAGTTGGGCTACTTCTGATATGAGGAGAAAAAATATAATAGAAGAAAATGATAGCTTTGTATCGTGAGAATGTTGGGTTTTATTCTACGATTCGCTCTGTTTTTTCGAGAACATTTGCTCTTTAAGATAAGATAAAAATTATCTAAGCAAGATAAGAGCGTGGTAATTGTGCATCGTGCCTACCTACATTACAGATAATACACGTGTTTCTGTTAATTAGCATCTCATGGAACCCAAAGATCTGGTTTATTTCCTAAATTAAATTAAACTATAGCAATATTATTTAAATGTTTCAAATAATTGCCTTCATTTATGTTTGGTATTAAATAACTAAAATTTAAATGTAAAGTGATCAGAAAAGTTATATGTAATAAAAATCAGGACTACGATATGTAAGTCATTTAGAACCAACAAGAAGATAATGAAGACCACGGGGAAAATCAATGTTCTCCCAAAATATGAATTCGAGAAAATCAAAGCTAAAATATTAAAATATAGTTGTTTTTTTTAAATAAGTGGGCCATCGTAGAATTATAATTATCATTATTTTTTTATGCCTTAATTGTTGAAAGTTCGTTAATTTGTAGTAAAGGCCCCAGTCAGATGCAGTCGCACCGGGCCTAGCCCAAAAATAAAACTAAGTTGAAAATTGTTTCTTACAGTTGCAGATGAAATGCCAAAATGGCCTTATTTACTGCAGTTCACAGACTATGCCAGATTTCTTAATTAAAACAGAAGAGATTGGATCCGTATATAACATAATGATAAAGAAAAGATTTGTACAGGGTCTCGCTGGATGTTAATGGATAATCTATTTTTCCCCCAGAAGCAAAGACAAAGCCCTTTACACCATCCAGGTATTTTTGAATCGATTTTTAAGAGTAACAGAACCGTTATTTTAAAGATTCGACCTCAAAGTTAAATAGTGTACTCCTTCCTTTAATTTATCTACGAATAAAAAAAACCGTACCACTGTGACATTGAAGGCTCAAAGGTTCAGTACATTGTAAGCAACAGTACTGTTTCTGGACCATTGATGCCAAACCTTTTTTTTGGCTGAGGAATCCACTTGGTACGAGTAGGGAAATGGTAGAACCACTTAGGTTAATACCCTTTTTTCAGGAAAAGCTAAAATAAATGCGAGGATATCTATATACAATCTGCCTAAAATTAAAGAAAATCTGAGAAGGTAAGGTTCAAAACTGTATTCAGCCCATTAATTACTTAATCCCATAAACTATTTCGCAGAATGCTGGTTAGGAACCACTGTTCCAGACCAACGGTTGGGCAGGGAAGAGATTTATATATATAGTAATAATCCGTTTTAATTTTTAATCATTCACCTAAAATACGAATTAATGAAATAATAAATTATTCTTTGCTTTTTTTTTTTTAATAGAACAATGTTGAGATTTGATTTTGACATAATTTATTGTTCCAATTTCTTTGATAACCATTTTCTAAAGTTATTGTTAAGTTGAAAGTGCATTAATTAATTGAAATATTAAAATTCCCTTGTAGGATTACTACCACCATAACTCTCTGATCATTGATATGTTGCCATAGTGCACGATGCAAATATCGAGACTAGGCTTAATAACCCACACAAATATCAGTAGAATGCGCCAGGTAATTCTGGCTGTTGGGGCTGAAAATTAAAACATATACATGTTGATTTTTGAGTCTTATCTGCTGAGAATTCTTTAATTTGTGGGTATCACTGCCCCCTCCTCCCCGCTCGTAAAGACGTAGTCCTTAAACGAATTTTACAACTCCATTTTTAAAAGGTATAGAAGTGTTTGCACTTACACTCATCTTTTTTTAACCTTCTTTTTTACCCACTAATAACCCAATTTTGAAATAACAGGATATAGCCTATTTTTTTCTCCTTTGTCTTCGTATACCTGATTTTGCAGATCCTATTCAGGTAAAGTCAATTAGTACTTGATGGACAGTACCGAAACGAAAGTACTACCTCGTTAAGAGCCCACAAGACTAGAGCGGAGACGGGCGTGTGTGCATTGTACCAGCTGTGGTACCTGGCGGCGTTGCCGGATCCTCCTTCAATCAGGCCCTCCTCTCCTACCTGGCCTCAGGAGGTCGTCAATCAGCCTCTAGTAGCCCCTCCGTCGCTGGGGCTATTAACGCTGTCGCAGCAAATACTGTTTATAGTAAGTGCAATAAAACAGAATCAATAAGCTACTAGGTAACTCAATAGCACAATAAATAATTATAGGTATTATCATTAAATGAAACTTGATCGGAAACTAGATACAATCCCCATCCGACTGCATAATAGCTTTAGGAAGTGGAATCAATGAAAAATAAAATTATAATAAAGCAGGATTTCAAATTATTAAAAGTAAAAGATAAAGGTGAGTCCACAAAGTTTCTAAGGTCTGCGGGAAATATATGGACAAGGTATTTGAATTAGCTTGCCTAAATTTGAGGCCCATCCACTCATGTCTTGATTTTTGACAACTTGAAGGGAGCTTGAGGCAAGTGATAGTTAATGAAAACTGCCATAACCAACATATTGCTGGATTGTTTTGATAGTTGCATGTCTGACAGTTTTCTTATTATTTTGTGTCTAACGTATTCCATAGATTATATCCTAAACTGGCATTACTTTGTGACAGCCCTACAAGGTTTTGGACAGTCGGTAGATCATCGTCCAAGTAGAGAAAGTAATCCTAGTCAACAAATTAAAAAAAAAAATCAAACCCTTTTATGTTTTGTCAGATGTACCACTTTTAAAGAGCAAGATTTTTAAATTCTATCGCGTGGGTGGGAATAAACTTTATATTAATTTTTATTAATAAATATATTATGTATATAATAACAATGTTTTAATATACTAAAATACTATGATATGTTTTACTAAGTAGACCTAGCTTACAACAGATACTATCAAGTACTGTACTTAATAAATCATTTACTGTAAGTAAATTCTAATAGTTCGACAATACTGCGATGACATTAAGTATCACAATTACAAGACTTGCTGCTGTGACAACAATGTCGCAGATGTCACTGTAAAATGGGCTGTACGAAAAGGAAGGGTATTGGAAAGGATTAACCTTCTTGGGCGCCATTATGACAGAAAGTACCAAACAATTATCTAAAAAGCTTAATGTTCAAAATATATTTATAGTAATAAAAACAAATTGACAATTCTAAATATGAAATACACCTTATTAGTAGAATCACGTAATTTCGGCAAGTACGTCTTAAATATTAGGCTAAAAACCTACCATGGTATTACAGCGAACCATAGAAAAATTCCCATTAGTCTCTACGTCAAAATTTAAGGAGTATATATTTAGTTCTTATTTCTCATGTCTTATTTCATTAATATTTTTAACAAAATCTTATTGAAGTATTTTATCCTTTTATTCTGAATATCTAATACATAGCACACTATCTATGAAACAATTTTAAATTAAAAACGCACACTTAAATATTAAAAAGTATATAAACAAAAATAGTTGATCAGATTAACGTTTCTAAGAAATCACTCTTATATACAAAAGATAGCAAGCTAATCTTAAGTAAATGGAGACATGACATTTCACATGAGACAATTATTTCCTTGGCTTGCATTTTCTCATATTAGCTGATAAGCATTAATCTAAATATTTTAATGCCTATTAACCTAGTTAATAGTTATAAGTAGGGTGTTATTACCATTAAAAAGAAAAACATTCGGTAGCTCAAATAACTATTAATAACGATCCATTTTCCTTCAGTTCATTTAAAAATGTGTCGAAGTGATGAACTGTCCTTACTAAGTGAATCCATTATAGACTGCTGATGCTGCCAGAATCGGCGAAACGTAAAAAAATAATAATAAATATCTGGTTAGTTGTTTAACAGTATTAAAAAAACTTAATCAATTCGGAATTTTGCAATAATAGTTAGCAATAACTATTGGCCATTGTTTTGACTTTTTGTTTTATTTAATTAATAATTTTGATGTTATAAAAATAATGTTAATAATTCACACAATCTAATTAAATCACAATTTTTTTTTTTCAAATAGTATATTTCTTTATATAATGAAAGCAATAATAATACATACATTTTGGATTGAAGACCAAATAATTAGACAGAACATACCTGAAACAAACAAAACAATTAATTTATACAGTAATAATTTAAATAATAATAAATAATAGGCAGCTAATTCGTTGAATGGTTGCAAGCAATCATTGCTTACCAGCTTTCACCCACGGTGTAGTCTTTTAACAAAGGTGCAACCATTTCAAGAATCTACTCTCTCTTAAAATGAACTAGAATTACGTGTTTTTTTTTTTGTTTTTTTAATTCGCACTATCATGCTATGTTTTAAATAATAAATTAAGGATATTCATGCAATGCTAAATTTGTTGTGCTATAAAATTAATACGAATATTAAGTGAACTAATTTTCAGTAAAACTAAGGTTTTCCATATTTTTAAAAAAGAGTTCTTGATCGATCCCTTAAAAAAAACCTATAAAATGAAATGAAACAAAAAATTCATAATACATAGTACATTCTGTACTAGTTTTATGTAGTTAAAAAAATTAGCATAAGTTATAAGCAGTGGTTAAGTGCTTAAGTCAAGTGAGCTTTCGACCATCTTCAGCACAGACATGGCACCTCAACTTAATTTGATAGAAACAATTTTTGGCTTTGGATATATTACAAAATTAGCATCAAAGATCAAATCGTGATTTTATTGTTCGTACATAAATGTTTCAGATGAAAAAAACAGCAAAAAAAAGATTTTCTTAACTAATTAATAAACACTAAAATATACTGAATCAATTTTGGATTAATAAAATATTTAAATAAAATTTAATTTAATATAAACATTTCTTACAATTGTTTAGTTACTGGTATATTCTACGTCAACAAATTAACAAGTTAAAAATAATTAATCAATGTCCATTAAAAATAACTCTCATAAGTTTTGAAATAGTACTATTAATTATTGTACTAATCTATCTCCATTTCACTCTTGCTTAGCAGTAATTTTTCAAAACTTATGAGAGTTAATTGTATTGGACAGTTACATAACGTAGGCATCAGTTACCATGCAAAAGATACATTTAATCAGTAACTAATGTTTCTATTTAATTAAATTTAGTTATAATCTTCACAGGGTATAAATATAAAATTAATACAATCTCGAAGCATTCCCAAAATATAGATTGTAATTAATGTAATCAATAGCCAATTTGTCATTTTGAATTCAGCTAACAGTTTAAGGGTTATATTAATAAGCAATATATAATGAAGCCACTGGTAGAAATTCACGGTGATTTATTTAGGCTTTGATTTGACGAAGATAAAGGCTTTCACAACTCTAACTGTACCGCAGGGCATACAATATACTTTGAAGTGGTCTCTCGAATCGGTGGTCCTTATTGTCAATCTGCACCCACATATGGTTTGAACCCACACAACAAATGGTTCCAATTCAAATGATTGATCGAAGAGTTTCTGTTCGGAAAAATCCAGACGTGTTCACATTTATTAGCTCCCAAAATCGGTAATCGTTACGGTCATTTTTATTGTTAGGCAAATATCAAACATTCTGCGGTTTTATTTTGGGTTTCGAACACGAGTCATTCAAGTATTTGAGCCAAGCCTTCGATTGAGTAATTTTACAAACAATCTTTTTGACTGCCATTTTAGCAATCCTATACGATGTAAACATAGAACTTAATAGTGATTTATTATGGAGATTTGAAGAGTTAAAAAGATTGTGACGGGTTTTTGAAAAAATATTGGAGGCCTAAGAGGTATGATATATAATGAAAAGGAAGTATAAAGAATTAGTTAGGAAAACTTAAACAGGATTGTGGGTCCACATTACTGATATACCAATTTTCACAAAATTCTACTAAGTTGTAGATTTCCGAGCAGATGCACCAGTATATAATAATATGCATAATTGAAACAAAGATTATATTTTTTAAGTACATTAAATGGGGAAATTAAAAATAAACGGAATCAATCGGAGCCAAAACAATTAAATGCTGAAGAAAATTTATTTCAACTAATATTTTACTAAACTGAGATTAATCAATTATGTATTTTAAGGTAATAATTTAAAAAAAACAACAATTTACAGCTCTGTAGAGTTTGTTATTTAAAAAAATTAAGGAAACAGTGAAATATAATTTATAACTTTTATAGATGTTTTGAATACACATACAGACTTCTAATTGTAGAAAACTCCTGTTTAAAGATTTCTTAATTAGAAAAATTATTATATGTATATGACAATTAGAATTAATTTCTAATTAATGATTAAATCCAAGGAATATATAAACAATACCAAAATTATAATATTATAAACTTAACTTAATGTCAGAAATACCATCTCCATATTTTTTGTCATAAAAAAGAAACGATTTAGAAATCCAATAGTCCACACATTTTAGAATTAACTTTAAGTCAAGCATTGGTACTTTTTTATTAATTATTATAAAACCAAAGTACCAATGCTTGACTAAGTCCGTCAAGCATTCAGATGTATAGTCATTTTTCTACTTGTGCAGTTTTTTCGCGTAACATGATGTGTAACAATACAATAAATAACAACATATTTTTATCTTGCTCCAAGATAAATACGATTAAAAATAAATTCACTTCAAGTTACCTGATGGGATTAAACGAGTTACCTTAAGTGTACCCTAATACGCTAATCAACCAATAATGTCAACATGGAATGGTGTTTACTGGACCAACGGTTTGCATTTACCCATTGAAGGGTTCAACCACTCAACGCAGCTAACCAAACTTACACCAACAAACATATTGACCAGAATCACCTGTGATATTCCCGCGCCTAAAGTACTGTTTGGAATGTGCTTAAAGTCAAGGAGACCAAGGATTTAGTAAGTATTAAAACGAAGAACATTTGGTTATGAATTTGTTTTTTAATTCACTGCTTCGTGAGAATTTCAAAGGTCGAAATGAATTTATCCGGGAAAAAATTGTATGATCAGATTTTATTTTGCCGTACACAAACTTCAAATCTTTATAAAACAGTAGCATGAAGCAGTACACAATTTTTCAGAATTTAAAAAAAAAATTACGAGTCAGATACAAAATCAATGTTAGCAGAATATGTACAAACTGCAGTTCCTCAAGTTGAAAATTAAAAAATAAATTCTTCTTTTTTAAACTATTTTATTTTCAAAATAAAATTGAGCCAGAAAATTTTATAATTATCTTTACCAGTTCTAACATTTTTTTTTTTTGTCAAACGATCAATTGTGAGATAAAAATTAATATTTTCTTTTCTTCACTTATTAAGTACACAAATATATTTTAAAGAACAATTTTTTGTTTTTTATTTACTACTATTTTCCTATAACTTCATATTTTATGAGCTGAGGCTGATTATAAGTGGATTCTACAAAAATGTAAATTAAAACTACTTAATTTGAAAAATATAAATAAAATATTATTTTTATTTTATTTATTTTAGGCCTCAATGTGCAAATATCGCAACACGTATTTTGTACAACAGAACTGGTGATCTTCAACTTAAGAACAGCTATGTATATGTTTACTGATTCATATTCATATCTAACTATAAAATATATACTTGGAGAAATTATACTAAATATAGAACTATATGAACTGTATTATTCGTAATATAGTATCTAGTTAGTAATTCCTCTTTTCTTTTTTTTTAATCATATTAATATTTTCATGCCCTATTTGTCATCAATTACGAATGTCTCAGTACCGTAAACAGCTCAACATGAATGAATAAATTTTCCTTAATTTCCACACATTAGGGTATTTTAGTGAAAGTGTCTTTTGAATACAATTAGTCCAAGATTATGATTCATGATTATTCAAAGTTTCACTAATTTGTTCACCCCTTAAATGATTTTGTACTATTTATTGCAAGAACAGAGTATCTTTTTAGTTATTTATCAGTTCAGTATATTTTTGTAGTTCTTCCGTTATTATTAGATAAATCAAATATTTTTAGCAACATTTCTACATGTCTAACAAATCATTTTTCAGGAACTTGAGTAAAAAAAATAATAATGATCATAAATAACAGAGGCCTTAAACAAATAAAATAAAAATAATATTTTATTTTTATTTTTCAAAGTAAGTAGTTTTTATTCACATTGTTGTAGAATCCGATTATAAGCGGATTCTACAAAAATATAAAGGAAACTACCACTAATAATTTAAATTTTATAAGTTTTAAGATACAGTTATCAATAAATCAATGAGTGGTTAGTTACTGAAACGAAAGAAACCTGGAGATTTTATTGTAAAGATAATATTAAAATTGATAAAATTCAAAGAAAATGGATCTTACTGTGATATTATGGGATATGTTTCTTGGGGGTAAAAAATGGTTAGTAACAAAAATAGCCTGTTCTGAGATTTGTGTAAGGACCTTCTCCAGGGTCAAAAAGATTAGGATTCTGTCAAAAGACTCGGATCCCAACCTCCTTTGGTATTAGTCTTTGAAATATTCATAAAGAAGTAGGGTCCCACTCTCGCCTAATTATATACCTCCAGAGGAAGATATTTCCGATCACGGAAAATTAGTTGCTAGCAATGCTTATGGAATAATAATTTTCTATAAGAAACTATTATTTTAAAATATATTATTAATTAATAAAATATAAGGGCCACCCGTAGCTCAGCGCTTAAGACCCAGTCGTACCAATTTGTTATGTATTGGCGGTGCCGGTTCGAATCCGGCCTTGGGCGTTGACTTTTTTCATTGACTTGGGGTCCCACAAAATGAAAAACTTTGACCCCCAACCATGTTTAGGCAGTATACGACTCCAATGGGAGTCTTGGCCGACAAAAAATAAAACATTGTACACAAATTAGCAATGACAGCAAAGATATATTTTTCTATTTTTTTAATTCCAAATGATTTCGTTTGATTCATTAATTCATAGATATAAATTACAACACAGATTCCGGAAGGCTGAAGGCTGTTGGGTTCTAGATATTTTATTGCTTTTTAAGTATCATATGCTGTTAAGTACCTATTACGTCAACATTCTGTCGTTAAAAATCGATTTTGCGACACAATCTTCTACAATAAACTTAAAACTGCATCTCGCATGTAATTTTATTTATGAGAAAGATGAGAATGTCGATTTAAAATATCATTTCCAATTAAAAGTAAACCATTTTTTTTATTTTAGAGAAAGATACTCCGGGTGGCGGTCAATAAAGGTATCACAATAGTAAAAGAAAAATATTTATTGTTAACCTCACTTTGCAGAGCTCCGTCAGGACTGTATGGCAGTTAGTACAAAGTAAAACTGAGCTTTTTTCTTCCTTCAGAGCTTTCTTCTACCATCCTACAATCCACTTCATACGGTCAACTTCTTCCGACATTTTTTATTTTAATTTAACGAATTAAAATTTTGGATACAGTACTTTTTTCAGGCCTCTTCATTTTTAATTTAATGTTTTAATATTTGTACTACATATTTTTTATAAAAAAAAAAAAAAGCTAATATTTATGTTCATAACTATTTTAACTTTTCTTTTTACATAAAAATCCCATACATAATTAATAATATTTTGCGTTAACTTTGTTCACGCCAACTCAATAATTTTTTAATGTTTCATACAATCGGTAAATCGATGATTGAAAGAGAATAACAGGCAGCGTTGGAAAAAGAATTTAAATAAGTGACAAACCCATTATAACGTTTTAAGCACCCGGCGAATGTAAACATATCACTGTTTACATATGAAAATGAAGGTTTATAAATAAAACAATCGACTTTGGCCCACTCTACTCATTAAATGAAGAACTATGTACAAATTCTTTCTTTTTGAGAAACCCTTTTATTTATATTTTTCTATAGTAATCTATTTAATATAAGGTACCTGTCTGTATCTTCTTCCTACGGTTTGCGGGTATTGTATTATTTGCTACCTCATGTCCATTTCCAAATTTCTTAATAGAAAAAATATGATAAAAGCCTTGATAACATTAAAAATGACTTGGAGATCATAAAAAAATAATAAATTAAGGTTTAAATAAATAAATGTTGTTTTGACAGAGAGTAAGAGGAGAAATGAAAGAGTGAGATACAGAAAGAAAGGAAATATCATTTTTACTCCAATACATTAATAATCCTGCTCAACCCAAACAATATATTTTAAGATATCACACATTTAGAATAAAATAGGCTTGAAAATAATGCTATTTACATTAATAGCTTTGTTGTAATATAAAACACAAGAAACAAAACGGCCTTTAAGAAAAGGATGTACCTCATCTTTCACACACTATACTTAGTGAACATAGTTAAAACAAGAAAAGTGGTGTATGCATATATTTAGAAGTTTTTAGATATTGACGGAGAACCTCAACGAATATAGAAACCAGTTGTCGAATATCTAAATTGTTTGTTTATTAAAATGTATTTCTAACATTAAGGTGCATTATAGTTTATTTCTGTCTATTAGAAAAGCATAAGATTTAGAAATTTTGGTTGTTTTTGATTAAAAAATTTGTTTTTATTAGATGAAGGAGTGAATCGTTTTACTTGATAGATTCAAAATTCCCATCTCTAGACCGGAGATGAAATAAGAAAAGCACTTATTCCTTCATTTACTCGTTCTTTCAACGACTTGACACCGTAGTCGAAAATATAAAGAAGATTTAGAACCCCGTTCCAGTAAAACAGGCCATTACATGAACCCGCTTTTTACCTGCACTCTTCACCTGATAAGCGGGACTACGAAGGAAGCGTGACAAAAAGAAAACAAATACAAAAGAGTAACTGATAACTTAACTTTATAACGGAGATAAAAGATACCTTTCCTAGCCTTGTGTTAATGCCTCTACTTCTAAATATTCCTTATTTGAAGTACGAGAAAATACTTTCGTTGCTTCTTTTGATCTAGAGAATCTCGAATTATTTTGTCTTCTTAATACTAGTTTGAAAATCAGAATTCAGTAAATTAATTTTTTTTATCTTAGTTGTTCAGGTGCCATTATGTTACAATTTTTTATAACAATTAAAATTTTATTATATTTAAGTGGTTGACGATGTGTGAATTAGAAGGGTTTTACAAAAGATAATTCGAAGTTGTATAAACGTCTTTAAAGCGATTCGAATAAGGATAATATAAGCCGTCACGTTAAAAGATTTTTTAAAATTAAATTTGATTGTAAAAGTTTTAAATTTTAGAAAGACGATTGTAAGTTTAAAAGTTTAGAAGAAAATGGTATGGATTGTAGTAAAGAAAATAATTAAGAGATAGATTAAAGTTTTTATTAATGGCCAAAGTTTCCACCGTTGACCCACATTGGTCAAATATACATATATCATTCATTCTGCACGCAGCCCTGATGAAAACTTATATAGTGGTTCGAAACATTGGCTATTGGTAAATAGTTTAAACTATTACCTTATTGTTATATAAAACTTGAGTTTTAAGCCTACTTTCTACGTCATAACCTCCGATGAAGACCTGAAACTCAGGTCAAAACGTTGGCATAAAATAAATAAATATTGGTTTGTTTATTTTTGTTGTTATTTGCTGACCGCACCCCCCGACAAACTTCTCCAGTCATTAATCTACGATCAAATATCTACACCTCATCATTCAATTTAATATAATTTGAATTGAATCTAATTCAAATCTTATTAAATACTTGATATACCTTTAACTCTTAAATTTAGATTATCCTTCACCATTGTTATTTTAAATATTTTTAGCTGCTTAACCAAACTACTTTACTTTGCTCCAAAAGACATCAGGCGGGCCTGAATAACTGTCTTCCCTATATTAGATTTCGGGAGGTCTTCGGTCACAGTCCCTAAGCAAAGACAAACCTCAATCTGTTTTCTTGTGACTTGTCCACTCTAACGTCAAACGGAAAAAACAAGTTAACAGTTAACGTACGATGGCCTCATCATGGTCCAGTTACATTGTTTTTTTTTTCCAACCAGTATTTTTATCTCGAAAATTTAAACGTAAACCCTTGGTCATGCCAAGCCAAACCTATTTCTTCTGATGAGTTATTATTATTGATGAAAAAACTTGTAAGATGAAGCAATTCAAAAATATAATTCCAAGCAAAAGTAGTAAAAATTACTATTAAAATTAAAATCTGTACCACTACAACCCATGAAGGGTCAGGAGTTCAGTACCTTGTAAGGAAGTATGTTACTAGACCAACGGTTGTACAAGGAGGTGATTTGGCCGAAATCACGCTCGACCGCCACATTTTTACCCAATTTATGAGGCTAAGTGGACCCTAAGAGGGCTCCAGAACCCACAAGATTGACACACGGCTACAGTGTAACAGAAAACAATTTTCTGCCCAACCGGATTCGATCCCGGGCCCTTGGAATTAGTAGAATCGTGCCTTACCACGGTGCCACCGAGTTCCAAAAATTAATATACCAAATATAATTGACCATTAGAAATGAGTGATATGGCCTCAATTAATATGGATAAGTGCACGGCTAATTTTGAATAAAATCTATATTTATTACATAAATTAAAGTTTTATCAAGTTATAGAGTTATGTATTATTCATTTTATATGTTTATTATATGAATATTTTTATAAATGATGGAAAACGAACTTCCTCCTACAACTATAAAATATGTAGGTATCAAATTCCTAGACTTGAAAGAAACTAGGCCACTGCACTTTCCTTTATTAGTTTTTTATTAATTAATTATTGTATTTAAAAAAAATTAAATTACTTGATTTATAGAAATCAATTTATACATTTAAATTTAATTAAGTTAACAACTGTTAGAATGAAATGACTGTGAAGGGAAAACGTACACCTTTAGGGAATTATATACCATTCTTACAAAGATATATCGTCTGCGAAAGTGTGAAACCGTTTTAAGTCGAAAACCTCTAGATTTAGAATTACTTTATTTATTCATTAAATTTTATAAAAATTATTTTTATTTATTAAATAAATCAAAACTTGTATCCTTTTTAGTCTCAACACTTTTTATTTCAACAGTCCAACGTTTCGGCCATTTCAGCCATCCTCAAGGACATCTTCAATTATAAATTTTTCCTCACATTAAAATTTAAAATTTCTCTTGCAGGCTATTCTGCCCAGGTCATTCATTAATTATAAGTTAAAAACCTATTTTTTAAAATTTAAAATCATAAATATCTAAATCTTCTTATTTTAGATAAGACAAACATTTTCAATGGTTTGTGTATATGGTAGGGATTTGGTGGATAATTTTTAAAATAAGGAGATTTAGATATTTATGATTTTAAATAAAAAAATAGGTTTTTAACTTACAATTAATGAATGACCTGGGCAGAATAGCCTGCAAAGGAAATATTAAATTTTAATGTGAGGAAGAATTTATAATTGAAGATGTCCTTGAGGATGGCTGAAATGGCCGAAACGTTGGAATGTTGAAATAAAAAGTGTTGAGACAAAAAAGGATACAAGTTTTGATTTATTTAATAAATAATTACCTGTCTCAAGAAATTGAAATAATATAATTAAATTATTTTTATTATTTTTGCTTGGTAATATATACATTCCGGCTAATTTTATTTTAAAAAACTTATAATATAAAATAAATTATTTTTTTATACAGTAAAATATTGGTGAGTGTAATATAGTATCAAAGCGCACTCGGTACCATCGACTCTCCACACACAGTGTATACTCGCTATAGCCCTTAAAATACCTCTGGGTAGAAGAAGGAAACACACTTTCAACTGACATATTTACACATAATTATTCCTTACTTTTTTTCAATGGAGGGTACGAAAAATAAAAAAATATTGCTTCAAACATGAGAATGTGGCAACAGTTTTACTTGAGAATCTAAGCAGGTACATGTAAATGATATTTGATTTTACAGTTTTTACATAATCTTCTAAAAAATTTGGCAACACATATGAATAGAAATCACTAATTTTGTAAAACATTAAATCACACTGAAGTTTTCGGTACCGGAAGGTATTTGGAGATACGCTCTGATTCATCTGCATACTTCCATGTCCCTTCAAACCACAGGCGGACGCCGACCATCTGCACAGCTTACCGCAATTTACGACCATTAAATAAATTAAATAAGATTTTCTAAGCATATTTATAGAATGCACTTAAAGTTTAATTAAATAAAATACTTTATTTGTGTTACATCGTCTGATAGTTATTTTTTTTCTGATAATTTTGTCCCAATGTCTTCCAGCAACCAACAAAATAGACCATGAACGATTTTGTCACCTATGGTTTACCAATCAGTTTTCCGAGAAAAAAAAAACTATAATCATTTATAAATTAATAAAATTGTAAATATTGGAAGGATATAGTTGATTTTATATTTAAAAAACTATATTTAGAATCGGCTACTATTTCTAAATAATATCGTTTATAAAATATTATCATTTTATATTTATACAATGTTTCTTACTTATCTATTTTTATATACTTTTACCGATTAACTCAACCGACATTCAGAAAGTAAACTTCATTCCGACTCATTCCTAGTAACCAGCAGGTCACATTTGAGATTTATCCTTTAAAAATAAATCCTCTCTTTCAAATTACATTTTCACTCGTAATATTTTTAATTTAATTTTATATTATGAAGAAATGAAATGAAATGAAAAAATAACTTTATTCTGGGACATATGTCCCCTAAGAATAATCACATGGTTCATATAGTTAGATTTTTATCTGGCGAGCGTTTACAAATTTTCAGATAGTAGAATGAAATTACATTGGTATATTGGCTTTACTACTGTTTATAATGTAACAGTAAATTGTTTTCTTTTACTATTTTCATACCTTTACTAATCACTACACGGAATATCTTCCTACAAAATTGTAAATAATTAAAAACGAAGGAAAATCTAACCAGGATCATAAGTTGAGAACGATAACTTATAATATTTCAACCTTGAGTAATTATTCGTCTCTTATAATGATAGTTTCGCATGTTACGATTGATTCTTATCATTTAATAGGATTTTACTTTCATGTTCTACCCTATACTGATATAACTTTCATTTGTTCTGATATATCTACACCAGCAGAGTGTAATTGATATGTTTTTCCACTAGTATTGTGTATAAGTGTTCCTTTAATTAAACAATTCCGTCCAAGAGAATCTAGAGATCAACGAACCATAGCATTTTCAAACTGTGTCTGTTCTGGTCCGTCGAGTAATAATAAGAATAAAAGGAATTAGTGGTTATGACCAGTTGACTGGATGATTAGGAAAGCAAGAGTCAAATGAGATGTATTTTTCATGAACCTGAAGTTCATGCCGTTGTGTATGGTGTAAAAAATAAACAATGGTGTGTAATAGCTTTCGGACTAATTTAGGAATGTTTTGTTAGCCTAGTGTGGTTTGATGTAACTCCAAGACATGCCCTATGGCGCACTCAGAATAGAAGGGACACATCTAAAAAAAAGTGAGAATCAAAATTCCGTCTCTATATCCG
Source organism: Halyomorpha halys (assembly GCF_000696795.3). Classification (NCBI taxonomy): domain Eukaryota; kingdom Metazoa; phylum Arthropoda; class Insecta; order Hemiptera; family Pentatomidae; genus Halyomorpha; species Halyomorpha halys. The sequence goes on from NW_027112552.1 coordinate 549,959, forward strand.
TATTTTCTCCTCAATTTCGTTTATTGAAAAGTAATTTAATTGTTTAACTAATGTTTAAGAACCTCGAAAAATGCCAGGATGAGGAGATATGTTTTAAACTTTTAACTAGATTAGGGTAAAGAAAAAGGAAGGAGGAAAAATTTAAACAAAATACATTTTCCTAACACTAACCTGATTTAGATACAATATTCAATCCACTAACTCAATTTAGAGGGGCTATAGAAGAGCGTGAATTAGTAGAAACTTTACTAAACATGTGTAAAAACGTGAAAACAAAATTTTGTCTAAAACTCATCCTTCCCCTGTTATATGGTATTTTCTGTTGGAAAAGAGAATGAAGCTTATTTTATCATAAGGGTACAGCCCAAAGAGCCCAACTGTAGCGAGAAAAAATGTCGGAATCATACAGTCCCAAAAAACTCTCAAATCCTATGGGGGTTATCAAACACCTACGCCCACTCTGGTGAAATTCCTTATAGTGTAAAAGAATATAATGTTGAGGAAAAATGTGACAAAACATTTTTTTGTAAAGCTAAGTATTTTACACAGGTTATGTCCAACATATTTAAAACCCCAGCTGTCTCCTCTTACTCGTGTTGCAGGAAGAACTGCTGAGAACGTACGTTATGAGTGATAGTTCAGGCGTGGATAACTCTTGAGGTTATAGAGGTATCTTTTTTTTTTTTTTTTTTTTTAATACTACTTTTGATTTATTGATAGATATTACAATCTGCCACACAGTTGTGGGCAATAGGTAATAGTGATGAATGAGCTCATACATACTAAAATAAAATAAATGAATAAAAAAAAAACTCTCTTAAAATATAAACAAACAGAAGAATAAACAAAATGAACATAATCAAACTGTCTGTATGAAAAATAAATAAATAAAATAACATAATGATAAAATAATATAGTCTCTAGTCACATTTACGCTCTAATATACAATATTTACACAATCGAGTGATAGAGAATGATACACCCCATGTGTGAGGGGTAGAGCAGAGCTCAAAAGATCCCAGCGTATCCCTCTATCTCTTGCCGTATCACTGGTAGTGAGTCAGTGGATGCTCAGAAAGTGCCCTAAAGCCGCAAACACTCAACTTGAGTGGAGAATCTGACCATTGCCAGAAATAGAGGTATCTAATAATTAAAATTTATGATTTTAAAGTTAGTCGTAGATCTTTGATTCTGGATATGCAACATGTCCAAAAAGGTTTCAATATTTAAGTCGTTTATTGCTTGAGTTAAGTGAACATCTGTTGTCCTTAAAATGGATGTTATCTTTAATTTTAATATATCTTGGCGTGGTTTCAATATTTTGCCTAACGAATTATTACTTTATTGAACAAAACTTTATTTTATGGTTTCTTATGATTTAACCTGCAGATTAAATCCATGTTACCTTTAATATGAACTGCAACATGATGATAACAATACTTCGATGGGTTTATAATAAAATTCAGCTCGAGAAACCTAATGGTTTTGAATAAGTATCATCCGAAAATGACGGAGTCACTATAAGTTTTTATTAAATACATATCCATTTGTTATACGTACACTAAACAAAACATAATAAATGCACTATAATACATAAAGAACGTAGGTGCAATCGATATTCCCACCATCACTGTACCTTCGAGTGATATATTTGATGGTTTTAGAAGTATAGTTGGATCCTTCAGAGGTTTGCAAACCACGGATTCCATTAGAAAAGGGTAGCAGGTAGGAAAACCTACAATGATATATGAGAAATGTGAAATAACTTCGGACATGCTGCCTCCTCCTTTGCATATTATCAACAGTATTTCACTTTGTGCGGTTTTTCACCATAACTTTATTATGACATGGGTAATAATACAATGATTCAATATTTTATGATTCCTTTCTAATGATAGTTCAGTTCTATCTCCTTCTTTTTTCTACACATTTCTTATTTACTCTTAACAGTTCTCTTTATATTGTTTGATCAAATAACAAACGTGACGTCAATAATCTAGAATTGTATGAAGGTCCAAATGTACGTTAAATGTATTTATTTCCTTTTTCGTTATTTTTTATCTAGTGAATACACTATTCTGTTACAATTTAATCAGTTTTTATTATATCAACTTAATGTTTCTTTTTTTTTTATCATATTCCTAATTTATTTATTAATATTATTTATTATTTGGTAACTATTATTGGTATTATTTATTTTTTTGTTCTTTGGTTTTGTCACTATATACGGTTTTAACCCTAATACTTATTGCCATTGATCGTGGAATTATTAACCTACAATAAAAACTGCTATAATAAAGAGATTAAGTTTGTCCCTCAAAAAGCCACGAACAAAAACTGATACAAAATAAAATAACATAGTTACCTAAAATTTAATTTAATAACTTAACCTTCATACAGTGTATCAGAATTAGGCTACTGCTTGAGAAGTTTATTTTTTCAAAATTCTTTGCATTCTTTCAGGTTCTGATCGCCGTTATAAATATCCTAAAAGATTTATGGATAATTGTTGAAGATTAATATTTTATAATATGGATATTAAATATTAATAGTTCAAAAGATTTTCATGAATCGGGGCAACAATAGAACGACGTTTTGGAAAATCATTTTAATACTACGACTAAAAAAGTGTAGGTCAGTATACTTCCTAAAAAAATACATTGTCAGCTCTGTGAGGCCTTGAGCGACAATGAACAATCAATACACAATACCATTAAATTAATTAATACTATGACAGAACTTCTTTATTGGTTGAAAGAATGTTCTAGAAATAATACTACTCTTTATTTTACTCAATGATTATTTATTTTTATTATTTTTGGATTTACAGATTACTTTAGTTATGAAGATAATTATAAACTTTTGTAATTTTTCACCAATAAAAACCAAACATCAACTATGTTATGTTACGTTATTATGAACAAATAAAACCTTATCAAAATATTAGAATTGCCATTGAACAATTGGCTTTAATATGAGAATATCAATAAAAAAAGGGAAAAGGTAAGCATATTTTTTTATGGTTTTAATTACTCTTTTGAATTGCATTTTTATAACTACTTCGAAATCGAACCTTATAGCCAATAAAAGGAAGAAGGAGAACCATTATAAATAATTTCAACTTCATTGGCAATCTCGTTGTTGAGATATAGTAATCAAGTAAGTGGGTGGTTACAGAGGTTTTATTATGTAGATAGGTCGAGATAAAATAGATTTCAATTGAAACTTGCACAAACTATTTTAAAATAAAAATGGATCATTGTTCTTCGGTTTCAGATGTTGTTAATAATTGTTCGTTGAAGCGTGAAATTATTATTGGAAAATAATGACAATAAGACCTATTTACAAGAATTAGCCTCATTAGAGTTCTAATAAAATTACTCAATAAAATCATAAAAAATTAAAATTAAGCTTCTATTTCTTGTTAATTTTATGGAATATTAGAGATTATTTTTATATATTGTTTTTCTGTCCCAGAGTAATTCTAATTTTATCATATTTAAAAAATTTAAAAATCTGCATAATAGCTATTTTAATTATTTTAATTTATATTGTCTCTAGAATTTTCCCATTTTTTTCATTATCTAGTATTTCTGATTATTTATTACTTCACAACTGTACCTATATTGTTTAGATATTCTATGGTGAGCAAACTCTGTAGTGTATCAGATTTTTATGTTTTTACAATTTAATATATAATACCTGGTTTATAGTTTGTTTTTTTCTCTAAGTTTCACCAACGTTAATTTTTTTGATAATTAGATTACAGTATAATCTGTAAATTGGCTTCATATAAAATTAAGAGGAGTGAAATTATCTTTCAAAAGAGTGGCTATAATGTATAGTTTTTGAGGTATTCGAATAACTATTTTATTAATAATAACTATTTTATAAGGATTGCAATTTTATTTTACCTTACAGCATAATGGGAACCAATATTATTAATTTGAACTTTTTAGGTATTATCGTTTATAAGATATAGTGATAGTGATTAATAAGGCGATGAGTGAATTATTATAGCCCGGTTTTATTACATGGATGTAGAATATTGTTGTTAATTTCAATTACATCAAGTAATTTATAATAAAAATATATTCATGGTCAGGCAATTACTAAATGATGCTGTGTTATAAAATATACAAGGAGAAGATAGCTCCCATTTTGCTGTAATAGAACTGCCTGGAGAGGTGCTGCGCGTAGATGCTGGAGAAACCGCTGACTCCAGCTACACTATTGTTTCCCTCTCCTGAATTGTCCGTCCGTTTCTCATGCCTTCACTTGCCTTTAAACGGTAATTGGCAGTAAAATTTTACTGTTCTATTGTGTTCTGTCAGCGAAATTAACAACAAGAAAATCCTGTAAAATCACACGAAATATATTCCACGCAGAGCTCTGATTACTGCGATGTGAAAGTGCTGACGACGGGATGTTCATACTTCGCCACGCCTCGAACAATAGGTGTCAAGATTATTGAGTGTTTTTTTTTCATTGTCACTGGGCGCAAAATTAGTTTAAGGGGTGCTCCAAGAGAAAACTGTCTTTATATAGGTTCCACTAATTTTTTAGAGTAATTTTCTGAGCACCTACTGACCTGGTTCCAACACTTCTTAAATGTATACATACATGGTAAACATTAAAACAGAAAAATAAATGTTAAGCATCATTTAAGATTATAACATATAGAAAATCAATGAATTATTTTTTTAAAATTCAATTTAGTTCAAAATTGCGTATTTACAACGGTTCTTTGGTATGAAATTAATTTTGTATACAAAATGTTTTTGTTTTGAATTTTGAAGAACAATTATAGAATATTTTTTAAAAAAATAAATAGTAGATTGCTACCAATAAGTAGTTTCTCTACATGCATGTATCTCACCATTTTTATATTATATCAGATTTACTTAATGAGTTTTTATGCGAATAAACTTGTAAATTGCAATAAATAAATCCAAAAAAAAAATTAATAAGATTTGTATGAGGTTATATACTAGCGGAAAATGAAGTAAATGAGAGAAAATATAATTTAAACGGCTTCCTCTATAAATAAATAATTACTAAGGGTGGTTATGAGAAATTATCCTATTTTCAGCTTTTTCCTACAACTTCATTCAAAAAATTCATTTAATTTGTTAATTTTCTATCTTTACCTAAACTCTAAAAAATGGAGGCCTAAAAAAAAAATCATAAATTTGTTACATACTAAATTAAATAAAGACACACTAGAACACGGATCTGAGACCAAGTAATACAACGCCCTCCTACTCAATATTTCATTCAAATTCAAATCTCACGAACATTAATATATTGAAAATTTCCTAATTCAATTGAACTTGTATTGGAAAAAAATCAAATAAATAATAAATATAAAACTGTCTAACACCGCAGAGATGTTTTTGAAACTCTTTCACAGACTAAGAATAAAGAGGAGAAAAAAAAGATTTACCGAAGGAAATTCATCAGACGCTATCTCACGATATGAAGGTAAGGAGGCATTGTCAATTCATAAAGCGTCTTCAACACAACCACGGATGCTGCAATGACAGACAAAAGAACACATGAAAGACCTAACCTAAACCGAAAAGGTAAAAATCACAAGAATCAGGTATTTTAGAGAGGCTATGTGTACTTACAATAGGTTCAAAACTGATTTTAAAGAATAAATCATTATTCAAAGGTGTACTAGAACCAAAACCTGGAGAAAAATATACAACGGCTTCTCTTTAACTGAAAAATTCATGAATTTTATTTTCTCAATAATAATATATGGATGAAAGCAAAACTATAATACATTATTGTATGCTGTTATGAATATAATCCTCAAACGATTACAGTTATTGTACTTTCGGATATAAACATGTATTTATGTATATGGCAGAAGTTTTTTTTTTATTAACTATTAAACGTTCCTAAGTTTAATTAATTAAACTATTAGCTTTATACATTTTTGAAACAGAATCTGACACATTTAACATGTAAACAAATTCATTTGATTATTTTCAGATTGATAGACTCGACATCTAAAAAGAGGACAAGGCATTTAATCTTGATATAAGTTTATAGAGAGCTCGAGATATCTGGAGGGATATAAACTTGTCAAAGAAAGCTCAGGACTTGGGCCAAGTCCTGGAACTCAGAGAATATATAGGGGTGACATACAAAACCCAATAACTCAATATATAATTGAGGAGTTTTCTATAAAAAGTATTACGAACCAGTAACGGTTTTTTTAGACTAATTAAAATTATACATCAAACTAATTCGGTTTATTTCAAAATTTAAATTTTCCTAAACAACAACAGGTGTTCAAACCAGCAGTTTCAATAAAAATTTAACTCTTCTCACAAGTGAAGCTCCTATAATATTTTTTAAATAATAACTTTCCTAAAATGGATAGACTGACTTTCGATAGTAACTCTCGAATAGATTTATTAGGAACTTATGAATAATAAATAATATAATTTTTAATTTTTTTATATAATATAACTTTTCTAATTTCTTAATACATTGTTAATTCAATAACCGAATAGTATAAAAATTACACATTAACGTATCCAGTGGGTTTCCATTTATTTGTTTATTTTCTCAGTAATAATATATGGATTAAAGTAATATGAAAGGAAAACTTACAACCACATTATAACTAAAGTATACTATTTCGATAATAGTAAAATAATTAATTGCAATTTAATATTATTTACTCAAGTGAAGTTTTCAAAACACTAGCATAATTTCAAAAGTTTATGTAACGCCCAACATAGTCGATCTGGAATTAAGTAAATAAATAAAAAAAACAAAATTCAAATATTTTTCCTTATGAACCACTGTAATTCATAAAACTCTTCATATTTTTTTTCTTTAAAAGATTGAATTATTTTATCATAATTTAATGTTGTTACTAAGCTAGAAGTTCAAGTTTAAAATGTGAGCAACAACCATATTTATAAATTATACTACACTGTCAGAGTTAGTTAAAAGTTTTATTTGACTATGTTTGTTCAACAAATTTACTGAACTTTTTTGGGATAAATGTTTCAATTCATTTTTTTTTTTTACCTTCCGTAGACTTGAACGGGTATTAACTACTCTCAGAAAAGATATACATTAACAGTAAGTAAAAGAATAAGCATATACATAAAAATCATTTTATATAAATTGTTACGTAAAACTTGCTTTTTTCTTTATTTCGATCAATTTAGACTAACGTTATCATGGAAAGATTTGTAGCATTTATTTTATCAGTCTAACTCGTTGTCTAAAATTAGCAGGGAATTATTAGAAGTTCTAAATAATATTTAAGTGGATTAAGGGTCACGTAGGGAATCCAGATAACGAGGAAGTTGATAAAATGGCTAAATTAGGTTGACACTAATTTACTTTACACCAATTATTATGAAATAATTAAATTAAATCAGATAGACAACTGGCAAAATCGATATCGGGAGAGCCCTACCGGACAGTTCTGTAAAAATATCATCATTTACTTATATGTCATATATTTCCTCACATCATTCGAAAAGGGTGGTTCTCCCAAGCAAACATGGTGAAAGACATCTAAACTTATATTAGAACGAATCATGGAATTTGTAATAACTAATTGCACAAAATAGGCATAACTGAATCTTTTTAATTGTAGAGGTAAGGAGACCCTTAACATAATATACTTCAATCTACATAAAACAACAAGAAACATTGTTCAAAGGTCTAGATACTCTGATATTATTTATGACAGTATATTAAACGTAACAAACAGACTATGCAAAAATATGTAACATCCATAAATATTTGAAATATATAAACAAAAACGTATAACAGATACAGTTATTGTACATCAGTAAATCAGATACATTTAACTAAATAAATACTAGCGATAACAAAGGGATTGGGATTAGGAACTGTCCTAGAGAGATTTCATAGAATATAGTTAGTTAATTTCTGACAGTATGAAATTAAAACAAGGGGGGGGTGGGCTTCCATGATATATGCATATGGCTACTTGCGATACAGCGCCCCTTGTGGCCGAGATAACTAAAGAAACTCGCTAGCGAGCTGTGGCCAGAAGCAGTCTTTCTTTCTTTCTTCACTCCTATTCAGTAAAGAAAACCACGAGTGACTAAAGACTCTTCCGAAGAGCTCTCCGGTAGCCGAAGAGAGGGTAGATGGAGGGATACGGAGGACGAGATAAAAGCAGCATGAGCTCATGAGTAAGTCACCTTCCTTCTATATCTGATTCGCACCATCGTCATCAATCTGCAGTTTTCATAGCCCCCCACCCAATCATAATTAACTAACCTCAACCATAAATGTTCCGTTTCGGACCCCCTTCATACCCTGTAGTTACAATAGATTTAGTATTAACTTTCATATTCTCCCTTGTTCAACCAACCTCCAGAATGTAAATAAATTCTCTTTCTGTTACCTTATGTCTTATATTCATTTCATTTAATTTCAATACAATCCACAAACAATATTCAATCAGCCAATCAAAAGTCAAGTAACTCCTGGCCTTAGGTTGTTGAAGGCGCAATTCATACACAGATTTAAAAGTTGGTATTTTTAAAAACTTAAATGAAAACTAAATTGTGAAAATCTGTTAGCGCTTTTCAGACGAAGAAATCTTTTCATTTATCCAATAAATTTATAATCGGATGAAGGTTACCACTAACAACCCGTATAAAGCCAATCTTGAACATTATTTTCGGTGTAGATTGCGGCTGACGTTCCAGTTACCGCCCTATCGTGCAACACCTGAGATCCCGGATATTTTCCTAAACACGAACCAGTATGCACAGTTTAACATTTGATTTCCTTATTCTTGGCAAGCGGATAACTGATTAGCAATATCTTTGACCATATAGAAGAATTATAGTAGCCAGAGTATAATAGCAATTTTATGCCCACATTTAAGAGTGTGCGAAATATTAAAAGCAACTTCCTCAATAGGTCAAGAGAAATGGTATAAATAAATCTATGAATGAAAGAAACGTTCTCCATTCATTTAGGGTATATGAGTTACCTCCATCATCGTGTTCTATTTGATGTATAACATCGTTGGATGTAGATGTATTAGAGAGCGCTGTGAACTTAAGTACTTTCAGAGTGCTACATATTAAAAGGGGTTAGTGTGGGTAAAGCGAAGGGATTAGGAACAAAAATCCCCAAAACTGTTTCAAAACCTTCTTAGCTTGATTAAAAACACTTATATAAACAACGATTATATAGGGTAACCAAAATATCAAATTAAAAATTGTTTAATGCCATTTTGGAGAACAAACATATATTAATTAAATTATAAAAGCAGGAAGATCTCTGGGTCGCTGAGCTACAATGAATGAACCAATAGATGTGAATTAAAGTGGAAATGAAATTTATTTTACTAAAGAAAAATTTATATTAATAATTTCTTCCAACCAATAATTTTCTTAAAAAACGATACAATCAATAAAGTATATACGATTGAGGTTTATCTTGTAACTTACACATTCACAAAATCAAATAAAAATAGAACAATATCCCTAAAATTTTAATAATTGAATACACAGTTAATCCAAACGTTCCCTTATTTTTTCATAATCCTGAAAAAAAAATTGTATATTTGATTTTCTGTATGTAATACAAGTACTTACATTGAATAAAACCGTATTATCAACACCTTATGTGCTGAGGCTTAAAAAATCAAGCAATAAATACCAATTCGTTTTATTCAAAATAAAATTCCAAGTTATGTATTAAAATTTGAAAACGTAATCATACGAAAAGAATTAAAAAATAAATTTCTTAACAATGCCAAATTATTTTTATTTAAATACATTTATTATTTTTGTTTTTACATTGATTAGCTATTTTTTGTAATTCTCTATATTTTTTATGATATATAATTATTTTTATATTTATTTATTATAATTTTTTTTATATAGTATCATTTATTACGTACACATATGCATTGTTATCCTAATTATATATATTTTTCTACCAATACTATAGCATGAGAACTATTAATTACGTGGTTTATTTCATCTATCATTGACTCGCGTTATACTAACTTTTCATTGTACTTGTTTAACTATTTAATCTCAGACTTTACAAATTGTATTAACTATACAATTCTATTACATAATAAATTTACGTTAGTTGGAAAATATAAAAAAGATATATACAATATAAGTAAATACAATAAATCATTTTAAAAGATTGATTGATATGTTTTGTTTGTAGGGACACAAATTAATTCAATCAAGTAATTTTCTCTTGCTATATTAGCACTTCTTATCCGTTTCCGGGCAATTAAGGAACAAAATTTTGAAACTGGTAACTGGATTTTTTATGATTTCTTTTTTTACAACCAAAAATCAGGATCTGACTAAACAACAAAAACAAAATTAATTTATTACTAATAATGAGTATCGGATAATATAAAATCGGATTCATAAAATGATAAGACCATAAAGAGGACCTAATTTGTTTTGCCTGAAAAATATCCCATCAAAATCATAATATGAAAATAGAATTCTAAACTTATATTTAGGTTTACCTCCCGAATCTAGATTCGTTGGATTATTGCTGAAAACATTTTTGGTGATTCTTTAGTTATCCAGACCAACAACCCATCCCTTTCAGTTGCATTGAGTATTACATAATTCGATATGTAATATTATGTATACACTTAAAAGTGTAAAAACTTCAAATGAGAAAATCAAATCATTGATAAATCTGCGACAGAGTAATAGCATTTTAAAATACAAAGAGATCCTACGTTGAAGACTAAGTCACTCAATAACAGTAAAATCGGAAACAATGCAATAAAGTCCTACGATGAAAAATTTACTACAAGAGCCGTAAAACTGTAACGATCTTTTATATCAATCGGGGCTGCAAACCCAATGATAAAGGAAAATACCGATATATTTTTATTTAACAGAATATATGGTTCTATTTCGAAGATCTTTACCAAACTAAAAGTAAGCTCAATATGAATTAGAAAAGTGAAACAACAAAATTATAAATTATTCAAGAGATGTATAAAAAATAGATATTTAATTTCTCAAAAACCTAAGACAATATAGTTCTTGAACTAAAGACCCATTTTTTTCAACATTTCACTCAATATAATTAATACTCTCTTTAAAAAAAATTGTCTATTATTAGGTTGATTATTATGTAGCTTTGATTCCAAAACAAGGAGATGAATATGAATTTGAAAATTGAAAAAAAAAATTAATTAATTTTGAAGAATTACTAAAAACCAATTTCTCATAATAAATGCAAATGATATTAATATTATATAT
>NW_027112552.1:561298-605143 GCF_000696795.3 Halyomorpha halys
TTTGAAAGTGTACAATTATTAATTATCGCTATTACCCATTGCCCAAATGTGTGGCAGATTGTAATATTTTCAATAAATAAAGTTTTCAATTTAAAAAATATATATATATTTTATTGTGGCCATATGAATAATAGAGTAGAAAAAAACTTGAAAACGAATGGGTAATGGAAATTGATCTGTTCTGAACCTGAACGGACATCAAATATTTTAGTCAAACATTTACTGATACTGACCCTGTTATAACTTATTTGATATCTACCATTCAAACAAAACATCAACCACATCTTGGGGTTATTAGAATCGAAAGCACTTTCGAAATCGACGTACACCTGGGAGACCACACCTTTATATTCTAACCTCTTAACTAACATTTGCCCGAGGGAAAATATTTATGGGTTATTTCATTGGTACCACTTGAATAAACATTGATGGTTGATGATAATTTTGGGTTGTATTTTAAGATTCCTATAAATCAAAAAGCTTATAGAACATTGAAAGGGATCCCATGGTAAATAGTACAATATATCCTCGGGTTCTTTTCACTACTTACAAACAATGATAATTTACATTTCGGGCATTTTTTTATCCAAAACTTTAAACTTGGAATAGTTCACTGGGAATTTTGAGAATATCTAGTGCTTCGTATTTTTTTTTTTATTTTTACGTTTGCTTTTTGTCCTTTTTCAAAACTATTTTATCAGAATTTCTATATTCTGATATACGTAAGGAAGATAATTTTCGGGATTCTCCGCACCCATAATACACATGCCTGTCATAATACAACTAATTTAATAAAAAGGTTTAAAATTGGTTCAGGAACAAAAATTGTCCTAAAAAAAAATGGAAAGGATTTAAAAATGCTCTTATGATCAATTTTAAACCTTTTATCAATTTTATAAAAGGTGTTAACTATGTGTGGATCTGCCGATTTTTATGTTTTAACTTATTTATTCCTTAAATCATTTTATTAATATTATTATTTTTATTTATTTATTTATCCAGTCAAGTATTTCTTTTAACCAACTTCTTATAATATTTTCCTTTAAATCTATGTATTACTTTTGTTTTGGTAAAATGTATTTATTAGTTTGTTTTTCTGTAAACTGATCTACTGCTGTGACTATTATTTCTTTGGTTTGATCTCACATTGCTGTCTAATAGTGAATTTATACTGGAGAGAATCTGACAGGGGGAATTCGGGAGAGTGAATTTGTCGATGAAATGAAATAAAAATTGTGAAATGGTGAAATGGAAGGGAAAAGAAAGGGAAAGAAAAAAGGAATGAATAGAAAAATTTGTATTTAGTGTGTAGATTGGAATTGATTGTAAAAGGAAAACTGTGGGGGGAGGAAAAAAGCTGTTTTCTTTCTTTTTTATTATAGCATGTAAATATATGTAATTTATATATGTCCGATCACAGATTGATTAGTACGCTGTGTGATGAAGCATCCCGATGTATAGATGAATAAAGTATTTCTCTATATATATATCTAGTGAGGCCTTTGTATAAGTTATAACTATAAAGTTGTATAAGTCAATAGAAAATGTAATGTTTAGTAAACATTGGAAAAAATAGTAAACACTTTTGACCGCAAACCTGGTTACTTCATAATTAGAAAATGTAATTTATTCAGACAAAACATTTTTTGGGACGAACCATACTGATTTTTATACGTTATGGAACTTGTAAACCACATATTACTCCCATCTCAAGGAACCCTTGTAGGAACAGAAAAAAGAAATTATTTCCTGGCGGTGCTGTAAGAAAGCGGCAAAATTCCACAATAAATAATGATAATTTCTTGTAAAAATTTTAATCATTTCATTTCACGACTATTAAATCTTTGTCTTGTACAATACACGATAAATATGATGATTGGAGAAGTTTGTCGGGGGGTGCGGTCAGCAAAGAACAACATAAATAAACAAAAGCATATTTATTTATTTTATGCCGACGTTTCGACCTGAGTTTCAGGTCATCATCAGGGCTATAGAACAAAAGAGATAACAACAATATTCAGAGAAACATAAAATTGAAAAGGAATAGTATACAAACAAATTTGGAATTATATAAAATATTGAATTGAATCATAAATGATAAAAAATTGATAACTGATAATTGAATAGTAAAAAAATTTAATTCATTGATAATTGTGGTATTAGAGGTAGTAGATTGAAAACAGTGAAAGATGAAATATAACATCATATAGGTAAGAAGATATGTATAATATAAGATATGCAAGTAGTGTCTAAAAAACTGAAATAAATAAATTAATAAATTGAATCTACAAATTGAACAATATGACTGACAATCAATGAAAAATAGTGAGTGGCTTATATCTGAATTACAGTGTGAGTATTAACTTATATACCTATAAGTTATAACTTATATACCTAGACCTGATGAAGACCTGAAACTCAGATCGAAACGTCGGCATAAAATAAATAAATATGGATTTGTTTATTTATGTTGTTCTTTGCTGACCACACCCCCGACAAACTTCTCCAATCACTAATCTACGGTCAACTATTTACACCTCATGATAAATATGATGGTTTTTGCCAAAAGGTTTTACACATTTTTTAATGTTTTTGCTTACATTAAAAGATAAACCGCCTCTAGAAGCCTGTTTATTTTTTATAATATGCAAAAATACAATTTTGACATGATTCTCTAATTAAAACAAACCTATTTAGAAATATTTGGATTACTATTTATTTGTATCTTTGTTTTGTTTTTTTAGAATTTTTGGTCCTAGAAAATAATACCATACCCTTGAAAAACTAATTCAAGACCTGTCATTTTTGTCTGTCAATTTCCTACAGGAGGCTCTTAAACCAATTAACAATTTACCCTATAAAGGCTAATTGAGCAATTACGCCTAATAAAACCATCCTCAACTCACATCTCTATCCATTCTACTCTAATTATTATTTATTATTTTCTTTTTTTTTAAAGATTCTAATTCAAATTGAATTATCTTTTGTTACAGACTGTAATCAGAAAATATAATTACAATAATAAGTAAAATATAAATGCATTGTTAACTGGTTTCTAATATCTGAGGAGAAAATGTTCTGTTTCTTATAAAAATATTTTGATAGTGTCGTAAATCATTTTGTTATATTTAAAGTAAATATTCATGCGCTTTTAATGACCAAATGTATCTAATTGAATAGCATTCAAAATTTATGTGAAAAAAAAAAAATTACTTGACAGATAGCTTCAGTAGTTTGATGACTCAGCAATAACAAAGTTTACTACAAACACAGTAAGTTTAGAAAAAAAACTTATATTACTGCAGTATAAACTATATTTTAAATTCTTTCTCTATACCTATATTTTCTCCTTATATAGATAAGGAAACATGTAGTTGTTGCTAAGGAAAATAGACTTCACTTATGTGTCGACGTCAATATGCTTAAAAGTTTTTGCAACTTCCCTTCCTATTTTGGAAGGTAAACTTTATGACGTGAGATCATGTAAGATTTATGAGGTTTTTATTTTGAATTTCGAATTGCTTTTTTACGTTTTCAATTACAAGGATTGTAACAAATGACTAATTATTTGTTCAAGTATTTTATTTGATAATATGATTTAAAAGAAAATTTATATTTATATGAAGATTTTAGAACTTTGGAAAACATTACATTTATTTTAAATTAACCAAAATTAACTTATGAGCTTGAGTTATACTTTATAAATAGACGAATGATAGTATATAATATGATTTATTTTACTTACTAATTTCTATGTTCTTTACCGAAGTTGTTTACTTAATTTACTATTATTTAAGTACTTATGTTTATTTGAGACATGAATATACCGTTTTATCAATATTATTATCTATTTTATTTCATATTTATTTATTTTTATATTTTATATTAATATGATTTATTAAATTTATATAGTATGGTTAAATCCATACAGCCTTAATAATCATTGCCCTCAAGGGTGGCAAAGCGTATTATTTCTATAGAAAGTTAAAAAAAATAAATAAATAAGATAAAAATACATTAATTACTTTAATGTACAGAACAAGTTCTTAAAAAAAGAAAAAGAAAAAGATTATAATCTATTGTAAAATAGCCTCACCCTGAAGTTATTTATGCATTGCACAAGCTCGAGTGTCAATTATAATTAAGTATACAATGAGCCAGTTAATATTATGAGTATAATAAATCTGTTCATCAGTTACTTATTTGTATAACTATTACTTATTGACTTATAATAATAATAAGCGTTATTTGATATAGGTTAAAGATCAAAGTTATAGGTTAAAGTTGGTTTTTTAAGTCATAAAAAAACCAAACAACTGAGCAAAAGTAAAATTAACATAACAATCACTGCATGTTTGAAATCTCAACTGATGAAAACAAATAAATAAAAAGGTTTCAGTTAGAATGAAAAGTTGGGAAGGAAAAGACAAAAAATGAAAAAAAAATTAAAGGGGCCGCTAGGGGTTGTAGGAGACATATGCCACCCCAATGAGTCTTTCTGCCGCCCAATATTTTTTATCTATTAATATTTGACTAAATTATTATTAATTGAAGTAAAAAATTATTTTTTCTATTTCTGAAACTCAAGTGTTTCTCTAGAGAGCCAGTAATATTTATAAGGAATTATGATACGCGTTCCATTACCAAGACGTCAGAGAAATATTTTTAATAGATTAATGTCTGGAATGTGATCAAACATCCTTATATGGATAAATAGTGTTTATTTGAATACCATTCCAGACTTTTATTTATAGTTTAAGAAGGTAAATATGATATAGAGTCAAATGTCACACTTCTTTAAACAATTCAGATTTTTATGCCACAAGCAAGAGATATGTGAAGCCCCGTTGGTATTTCCCTTTGAATTATTTATCATTATAATCACTAACGTAATTGTTAGATGGGTAACCCTAGGTGACCTCGACCCATTTGGATCATTTGCGACTTTCCCTCTGCCTACCCTCACTACGGAGAGGGTGAGGGAAGGACGGAGTAAAGTTTGTTCCAAGAACCACTTCTGACTGTCCGGAAATTTACGGAGCATGCGCAGTACAGGTTTTGAGGGAAAAAGCCGTACTACCAGAATCAGAAATGGTTGTTTGAACAGACATACAGTGAATTCGCAATACCATAACAGTTATGTTCCGGGATTCTCATTAAAATCTTAACCTGATAATCAATAAATCATTTCTGGAAGAAATCTTTCACCTTAATAATTATGAAAATACAATTTACAATCAAGTTGGGAAATAAAGTCAAAACGGAAGGGAAATTTAAGATTTTTTCCTCCTCATGAATAACTTGTAGAAGCGCAACCTATAGGTTCAAAGAAATTTCACCTTTCTGACAAAAACACAATATTTGAAAATTTTCCAGACCTAAGAATAGGTTGAATATGTAGATGTCTGTTAAGATATGAATTAAAAGAAGTTTTTACATTCACAAATATATTATTCAGACTTTCTTCATCTTCTAAACAAAGGATGCAGGTATATTCATCAAAAGAGACGATACTTAACACTAATAATCCGTATAAGCAATTACCAGTAACTGTCATGGTAGTTCTTAGTAACATTTTTTTTTTTCCCCATTATCATTTCGGGCTGAATAATCTTCATATATTAGATCAGTTTGGTACTGAATAAATTAAAAAAAAAAAAAGGTAGTAGTAAAGTCAGTCACTTATGGTATCGATTTTTTTATTGATTTCATTTACTTCAAGGACCGGGTAGTGAAGAAATGACTTGGCCTAAGCTCCAGGTAGATTGGTTGGAGGTCAGAAAGGTAGTCTAGGCATAAAGCATGAGGTACCTTAAACAGGTAACGTTGTCTACACCAGGCTACAAAATTGCCTTCTTGGACTAAAATTTCATATATCAGCCAACCAAACATAAATCCATTTTTTTTTTTTTTTATTCGTCATGTAAAGTTTCTTTTAATCTCATTTTTTTTTTATTACCAGTGAGTAAGAAATTAGAAATAATAACATTAAAAAAAAAAATAGAAGCTTAAATGTGACAATATTATTTTTTTAGAAATAAACAAAATAATTGATTTATTTAAACATAATTATTGTGATGTGATATTAGTTAAAAAAATAAATAATGTAATGAATCCAAGTACAAATGGCGTAAAACATTTTATGTATAAATAATCTTTAGGAAATTTGTTAGTAGTCTCATGATTCCATAATTCGACAGAAAAAAAAAAAACTCATCAAAATTTCTACATGTTTCTTTCAAAAACATCCGTCTTTTAGTGATTTTTTTTTAAAGTGATCACTTAAAATAAATGATAGCTAATATAAAAAGTTTATACAAGCGAAAGAGTTAGGCAGTTCATATTGTTTGTTACGATAGCAAATTTAACATTGGATAGAAAAAAGATGTAAAGTTTTATTGGGCATTTTATTGTAAGATATTTGAAAATCACAAAAACAATAAGTAACAATCATTTTTTTTAATGCGTTATAAAATTTGTGTGTGCCTTATCAAAATGCGTATAGGCTTTTATACAAAATGAGACAAACCGTCATTAGAACTGTTTTATGAACAGTTATTTATTTTTCGATAAACAAAGCGCCACGAAGATGAGACGAAAATGTTTTTAAGAAAAATTTGTAATGTCATAGGATGTACATCTTAATATGTTTTAAACAAGTTATTGTTCCAAAAGGGGGAAAACCCTCGTTAAAAATTTAACCAGTACTTACTCTAATCCATAAAAAACGTGTATGTTTTATTTAGTAGGTATGCAAATATCAATTACATTTTTTTATCACATATATATTGACATTGTTCATTGGAATATCTTGTTCCCTCTATGTACAATATACTTTGTCTCACTTCCTAGCTTCCTTTCTTAATAATAAAACTAAGGTTTTATTTTTTGTTTATTCATAAGGGATTACCTTTTCATTTATTTCGTGGAGAGGATAGGCAGGGGGACACGAAATGAATAATTTTCTTCTGACAAAAGAGCAACTGACAAATGAAACAAAGGTGGGAGGTTTTCTTCATTAAAAAAAAAAAAAGAAGAAGAAGAAAATAGAAACTTTAATCAAGTCTTTGAAAGTAAATTAATTTTCATTATTATTAATTTTTTTTTTTCTTAAGACGGAGAACTCGTGTACTTGCCTCAACTTCAAAGAGAAAATTAGAGATTTCGAATTGTTAATAATGCATTCATTAATAAATTTTTATGAAGAAAACGTCCCTTCCAGTTAAATAATAATTATATATTAGTTTGTACTTCATAAATGTCAACTATATAATTATCTTTAATTGGTAAAACGGATGTTATGTGCTGTTAAGTTCTATATTATTTTCTAATCGGCTAAAACAGTACATAGTTAATAAAGTCTTCATATGTTTTGTTACTTAGTCCACTAAGTAACAAAACATATGAAGACTAAGAAGAAGAAAGAAGTTGAAAGCGCATTAAACAAACTCAATCATTACTGAACGCATTTGTTTTCAGAGTTAAATTTAAAATAAAGTGTGAATATTGACAAATAAAAATAAATTGTGCTAAAAGTAAGTAAAGAATATTGACAAAATATAAATATAACATATAGTCCATTAATTTCTACAACCCGTACAACGATCAAAGATATATATAAAATTATTCATTGATACATGATTAAAATTAAGAGAAATTTTAACGTGCCAATATATATTATTTTAAATATCATAAAAGAAAGATACAATTTAGAAATGAAAAATGTACTAAAAAAAAAAAAAAAAAGAACATGAAAAAATGGAATAGAGAAACTAAAGTAAATTAAAAAAATGAAAGTATTTCATTACATCATTATAATTATAGCGCCATATTGTAAATAAATAATAATGCTATCTTAGAATATATACAACAAAATCAAATATTTAATTACAATAGAAAACGCATAAAATATACCTGAATATGTATTGAATATAATGAAAAAATATAGGAAATCACTCTTATAACAGTTTGAATCAATCATAGTATATTATACACATATTTATATACAAAACCAAATTAAGTCGTAATAGAAACACAATGTTTACGAAATGAATGAATTAAGGTTATTGTAAAGATAAAAATGTCTCAGAATCGCGAAGGAATTTTGAGTAAGAAAGGAACTGCAATGGAATGCTATATATAGATACTGTACAAATAAAGGCGGGTTATAAAATGACGAGTACGGAATTGAATAACATGCAAAGAATAAATAAAAAAGTCAAATTTCACAGGATGTAAATATACTTAACTTGGAAAAATATGTTCATACATCATCTAGTGAAATTATTTTGTTTCGTTTGAATTTTTATAAATTAGTATATTTTTTGTTGATTTAATTGCGACAAGTTAAATGATTAAAAATTGAAGTATTACCTAATTATTCAGGGAGAAAATACAACCCATCAAGGGACAGGGTGCAAGGCAGGCATTGTAAGGCAATACTGTTAATAGACCAACGGTTGTGCAAGGAGATGATCCGGTCAGAATTACACTCGAAAAAAAATATTATAGTAAACAAAATTTAAGGAATTTAACCCTAATTAATTCAGTTTAAAACTGACGCGATAAAAGTAGATCCTTTTGAAAAATGGAATGTCTTTATGCTTAGAAAAATAGAAACAGATAAATTTGTATAAGTCTTTTTGAATACTCTTTTTATATATATTTTCGGGAACAATCATAAAAATTTAAAAATAAAATAAATGATTAAATTTCCAGAACTTAAACAAACATTTTCCACCAAGATCCCTTTCTAATCTCTAGTTGATTGGACTACATAACACATAGAAAACAAAAAGGAAAAATTTAGGATATAGCAGGCTTTTTTTTTTTTTTTAATATATAATTTGACTCCATCGATTTTATATTTTATTTCTTAAATATCCCTCATAAGGCCTTAGGTAAGCAATCTGATATAAACATAAAATTCTCAAAACAAAAAGTATTCTAAGAAATTATATAATAGTAATAAACATTTTCACTCTCAAAATAAATATTACTTTGGCTTTGGAATAAGGAGTCTTGTGATCGTGAAAAATTTCGAAACAAACCCAACAAATTTAAACAAAACCATATTTATTTATTTTATGCCGACGTTTCGACCTGAGTTTCAGGTCTTCATCAGGGGTTGTGGTGTAGAAGGTAAGCCTCCAACTCTTTTATATTATCCATTTCACACTTTTTTTTTTTCTTTTTTTTTCACTTACATCCTACTTTGAGTTGATATGAATCTACGTTCGCTCTAAAACGGGGAATTCTTTATTATTTTCGGTCCATTATTTAATTCATTTTCTCTTATAATTATCAAATTCTATCATAGTCAATATTTATTTATTGCTACTTACTGCTAACAATATGAGATGTTTAGTAGAAGTTTAATTAAAATCGTTAGTATAAAGAATAACCCAAAAGTGAAAATTAGAAACCAACGATACTTTTTTTTTCCTATTGTCTAAAATATGTAACTTAAGAGAAATATGGAAAAAACTTCTTTCCCCATTTAATTTTTATTAAGGTATAGCATTTTTCATAGACTTGAGGAAGTTTATTTTCAATTTTCATGTTTTCATTACTAGTTAAAATGTAATAAATGAGTCGTTTGAGTAAATAGTTCAAATAGAAGAGGTTTAAACTAAGAGCGGTAATATTCAAATAGAATCTTCTCTAAATTCAGTGTTTTTAATACAATGACCTACTTTAGCTAAAGTTAAGGTGCTCTGTGTGGAGGGTGACGTACGGTTCCTGTATAAATCTTCAAAGCCACCTGTTTGATTAAACCCCATTCTAATACTCTTGAGTAGATTTCGCCATTTTATCTTAAGAGGAAAATCGCTTTGAGGCCGGTCA
This sequence comes from Halyomorpha halys, assembly GCF_000696795.3. NCBI lineage: Eukaryota > Metazoa > Arthropoda > Insecta > Hemiptera > Pentatomidae > Halyomorpha > Halyomorpha halys. The sequence goes on from NW_027112552.1 coordinate 571,145, forward strand.
GAATTTATTTCTTATTTTCTCTGAGTGAATTCTTTAATCCAAGCCAAGAAGGAGATGATCGAAGGTGAAATTAAAATGGGCAGGTTAAGAAGACAAGAAAAAGGAGAAGTTGATTGGAGGGTGCGGTTAGAGTAGAAAAGACAATGAAAAGTGAAAGATCATTTTACTGTGTGGAAACGTTTCGGCCATAGTTGTTAGCTTGGGCGTAACCGGTGAGGGGTAGAGGGGGGCAGTTATCCCTCCCCCTTGAAGTGAAAAAAATTAATTTAATACAATAAAATAATAGTAATAACTACTAAACCACTGGTATAATTATATATAATTTTCCTAAATTTTTTTTCATTCCCATTTTTCGTGCTGAAATATCACATCCTGAACGACCATGGCTTCCCCCCCCCCCACCAACGTTTTGATCCTGGGTACGTCCTTGGTGGTTAGTCTTCCTCAGTACTTCTGAGTTCAAAGAGGCAGTTGGATATGGAAATCCAGAGACAAGCAGAAAACCCACATATCACCTCCAGTGATACAAGCAGCAGAAAAAGAGTGTTAGTTGAAACGTTGGCACAAAAAAAAAATAAAGTTTAGCTAAAGTCCTTCCTCCGTATCTAACCTTACTTAACCTGGCCCCTTTAATTCCACTTTCGACCGTCTCGTTCCTGCCTGGGATAGATTTTAGTGCTAATGGATTAATTATTTTATAAACGCAGTTAAATTATTAACTTATACATGAAAAAACTGTGCAATGTCTAGGATGTTTTATTTAAACATATCGTTGGTTTGTTCTAATAGAGGCCAATCTGACAAAAAAAAATATATATATTTTTTTGTTGGACATAATTCATAGACTGTATCGTAGACTAGGGTTACTTTGTAACAATCCTACTTACTACCTCTAGTATGTAGTGGTATGTTATTTCATTAAATTATATTATGTACGTATAATATAATTTTGTTTTGGTCGACCGCAGTTCTCTACTTCTAGTATCCCTGGTCTTATTAATATGTCCAACTCAAAGTAAAATCAAAACTTTGTATTTTCAAACCTGCTACTATTAAAGCTAAGAGCAAATATATACTTAATTGTAAGCTGAGTTTAAAAAAATTAAAAATACTTATTTTATAAATACGGTCATAATGCTTACTTATTCATAAAAAAACAGTCCATTTCATAATTTTTAATTCGTAAATATAATTACATTGTTTAGCAATCAGTAAAAACAAAATGTTCAAAAATAATTAATTTAATCATTATTGGATAAGGTTTCAATGCATTTTAACTTACGGGCATTTATTTAGACTGAACAATTACCAGCAAAAAATACTAACTAGTATTGCTTCATATTTCTGCAACGATTTTATCATTATATTTTTCCTTCCCAAGTTTCAATTTATATATATTTTTTAAGTCTACAAAAAAAGTTAATAAAGAAAAAACCAAACGCGATCAAAAACTTCATATTGGAAAATTAAAAGAACACAATTAATTTGATTTAACATTAAAATATTTATTTTTGAATTATGTAATAAAATAATGCATATTGGTCGCGCTTGGACTAGAAACTTCTAGGTGGGGACTTCTTGCAGGTAACCAAGGTAGGTTGGGTCCCTGCACCACCAGTTCTTTTCTGGTATAGTAGAGAATTAAGACATTGTTTTAGAAATCATATTACCTATTTCAATATTCTTTGAAGTTTCGGAATATTATAAAAATAATTAGAAAAAGAAAAAATACTAAGAAACGATTAGATTTTCCTGGAAGTTATCTACAGTGTTAATAAAAAAATAAATAGATAGCACAGACCTACATTTTTTATAATAAAATTTATAAATATTTTCAACAAATCGAACGATATGAAGTAACGTATAATTAAAAAAGAACAAGAATTATAACTGATAGTCCATAAGATAAACTTAAAGGCCTAATATAAACAAATTTAAATTCCATGAAACAATATTTATAATCTATATTATACACATACCAGGCAACTACAGGTCAGCTTATAAATTTTTTCACGGTTCGTTGATTAATGTACTACTCAACCTGTAAACTGGTCGATTAACCACACAGGAAATTAAGAGCAACTACACGTATTGAAAAAATTGTACCTTGATACGAAATAAGAAATATATTCTGTTCAAATTTAAATATTCATAATAGTTATTTACAATAATAAGCATAGTGCCCATATGGTTAAACATTGATTAAATCATAACATTATTATATATGCCTTTAAGGATGAATTACTTTATAATAATATATAATATATATATTAAAAAAATTAATCAATCGATTATATTTATATCTCAATTTAAACACTTAAAACAGGGAAATTAAAGGGAGATCTATATATTAGTTCATATAAATTATTACGTACAAAAAAATAGATACAATTAAAAATAAAATTATATTCCTTTGGTATTGAGACGTATTCTATTTGTTATTATTTTATTTCTTAGTATGAAAATTTCTGTTGAAAAAGTTCATTCAATTAATTTCTTTCTTTTTAAATCGAAATGTTTACATTGAAATTATTAATGTATTGAGGCTCTTCCCAAAAGCGTTGAAGTAAATATATACAATCGAAAATATATGTTTCAGATAAGACTGATATATTATAAATTACTGATTACTACTTACTAAATATAAAAATAACATTAAAAAATCTTATATTTTTATTAAATAAAGCATACATCGCTGCTTTGCTTGAATAGTGGTACAACTGACGAAAGAAAAAAAAAATTATTTTGTATTTGACGTAAATCACAGATTTGTACAGTAGACAGTGGCCACTTTTTGACAATCCTACTTCCTAGCTTTGAGATCTATAGAGCCCCCCCCCCAAAAAAACTGTCTACGGTAATATCTTAGGAACACAATTATTTAAAATAAAACCATAACTTTTTTTTGTCTCATGTGCCACTATTCAAGCAAATCAGCTATATTTGCATAATAATAATTAATGTTTTCTGATTATTTTTTCTCCGGTTAGCTGCCTTCATACTTCAGTATTTTATTTTTCATTAATGTAAAAAATTATATATAATAATTATTAGTAAATAATTTTTGAGTAAACAGCTAAAAATGACGGTAATCAATATATTACTAATGTAAAATTATATTAATACAAATAAAAGGTTGAAGTATGATGGCTGCTGACTAACTCAGAAAGAAAGAAACAAATAGAAAATATCATAATATAGTGTCTTCGAAAAAGAAAATTATTTGGTATTCGTAAATTGAAGAATTCTCAAGACGGCAAGTGCTTCAGAAATCATTTTGAACTGTTATATTATATTTATTTTTCAATCTATATTATCTGTTGTATTACTAATATTTTAAGTGTCTGTACTTTTTAATCTTATGCATAATCAAAAGCATATGTTTATGAATATGTATATGTTATGTTGTTTTTATATGTTATATAAATCAAATATTCCACTGCTATTGATGTAAAAGCGTATTTTTGAAAAATTGCTCAGTATAAAATAAAAAACAAAAACAAACTTGAATAAATCAATTACAAATATAAGAAAGTTACAACATTTAAGTAATTCAGATAAATAAATACAGACTATATTGCAGTTAACTTCAGATTAAGATCTTTTATAACTATGATAATACAAGATAAAAAACATCCTTTCATCTAATGGCAAAAAGCAAGAAGTAAAAGCAGGATGGGGTGTTTATTTTGTGTAAGTATAACGGTGGGCCAGGTACCTTGGTAAAAGTCGTTTGCCTTACCTACCAGGTGAGTCAAAGAATGGCCGTTACGTCACTGTATAGTTTAATCCTTAAGTCATTTCATTGATATAAAACTAAGTTTGATTAATTTTCATAAATCATTTGATTAATGTGAATAAATGTTATAAATTAATTATTAAAAAATTATTCTATTTTCATTTTATTTTGATTTAATCAAATTTGTTTGTTAGAAATTTTAAATTAAATAATTTATCTTAAAGTATTATAAGTTCCATACCTCCATTAGCAGCAGGCAATACACCAAAAATCCCGGCGAGAACACAGGTAAGTACAAACTTAAAACACAATATATTTTTAACACAATAACTATTTCTGCATGAGTTTCTCTCTCCGAACAAATTGAAACATACAGTCCACAGGCTTCTCAATTCCTTCTCCATGATTAAAAAAGGATTTAGACAACCAAAACTTTCTTACGAAACTGAGCTACACAACCCGCTGACAATCAGTACACCATGCAAACACTTCGGTGACATGTCCGAAAAATATCTCTCAGACGCTAGTTATAACATCACACCGCGACAGGGCTTTCGAAAGGGACCATTTTAATAATAAAAAACATTATAACTAATACTAATCGCCCGGACAGACGGACACACCGTACCATGCGAGGTACGACAATGGACTGAGGTCCGTTATGCGAGGAATTCATAGCCAGGAACAGTACTGCTATCTAGCGGAAAACGTATGAAGCACTAAGTTCACCACTGCATTACACAGAGTTCTCTGCCACATAATTGCCGACACTCCGCACTATAAACTGTACAGAATTTTAGTTAAATATTTTTAGATATTTATTTATCATTTTGAAACTGTTTTTCTAATTAAAAAATAAGGATAATTTATGCGATCATTACAAGTATAAAATAAATCTGTTATCCAAATAATTATCAAATCCTCTTTTCTTTTTTAAAGTTCAATGCAGGAATATTGTCCGGGTAGCGGTCGATAAGGAACGCAAAATAGCAGAAAAAAAAATTTGTAATAAACATCTTGCCCCACTATGCAGGAATTAAACTGATGAGAACAATATACAAATATTTTAAAGTCTGATTACGATGATAAAATACATACAAAGCTGTTAAAAAAATTATATACAAACAAAAAGAACTAAAGTTTACAGGGTTTCTTTTTTTACATATTTATATATGTCTTTTTATGTATATTCTTATAATCATCATATTTTTCAATGTTTTTATATTTTTGCCCTAATGAATCCCCTCAAAGTAGGACGAAACGTTGGTTACAAATAAATTTTTTTTTTCTGGTATTTTGTGTACCTTTCTTAACCACCACCCAGAAACTCCCAACTATTAATTACGTACAGTCAACTGATAATCTTAATTAAAGTCACTTATATTAACCAATTAAAGTTCAATGAACAACACAATAAAAAAAATAGAATTTTCTATAAATATTTCGTAAAAAAATATCATTTTTGACTAAAAAATAGCAGAAATAGTTGAAATATACATCATTCATGTGTTTTGAAATTTTAATGGATAAATCCGTACAACTTTTAAATTTCACTGAAAAGTCTAATAGTTCAAACAAAAGCATCAATAAATTAATTTGCAGAGAATTCATTTATACATCCTTTTGTTATTTTAAATTGAGTTCTTTAATAGGACGATAAAAGTGATTTTAATTAAATAGTAAAACTCAACATTAAGAAAATAATATTTAATGGTTTTATCTTTTGATATAAATATTTAAATATATCTTGAAGTTATAGACCGGAGTTGTGATTATTGACACCTACTTGAGTGGTTCCAGGAGGTATGAAAAATCCCCCTTTCTGGACCGATTATCCCAGATAAGCTTTTGAAATTACCCTGGGATCAAGAGATATGTTATTTAAAGCGTCCAACAGGTGTTTAAGGCGCTTTAGCATGTGTCACCAAGCTTAGTTTCCATTTTATAAATATTATACATATAGAATTTAAAAAATATTATTGGAGAAGTTTGTCGGGGGGTGCGGTCACCAAAGAACAACATAAATAAACAAAACCATATTTATTTATGCTGTTCTTTGCTGACCACACCCCCGACAAACTTCTCCAAACATTAATCTACGGTCAACTATCCACACCTTATTAAAAAATATTATATATATTAAAGGAATACAAAATTATAAATAAACTTCTTTCATCATAACAAACTTGTTTTAATAATTGAATGCATGTATTCATTTTTTAATATGTAAATACATCTTCTCAGAGGTAACTCATCGGCAATGAACATATTTGTGGGAACTATGGCTATCCGTTGTAGGAAGGAAGCGAAGACAATGAAGAACCAATAATTTGTACTCGTAGTTTGAATTTTGTTTAACATTGTATCAGTTTCAATCCGTCTGTTATCGGAGAAGTTGCTACAACAAACTATTAAGAGGCTTAGAGAAATTAAATAATTCTCAACAATACTGGAGGTCTAGGGAGTATTTATTTCTTTTTCCCAAACATTTTTTGGAAAACTGGATTCTCTCATATTAACAAGCAATTATATATTATATAATAATCTTTTTGAGTTATGTTTTATCACTTTTTTTTGCAGTTTAAAGTAGATTCCCGAACCGTGTATGATACCTGTAGGAGTATCGAACCATGTAGAAGTATGACACCTACTATAGTTAATCCGAATTTCATGAAATTTTCATGTATAGCGGGAGGCGATATCAAGATTTCCAGACCAATTCAATCTTAGAGGACCAAAATATATTATAAAATAAAGAAGTAGCACAATTACTAATAAAAGCTCATAATATAATGCTCTATTAAGTTAAAAGATCACATCATTGCAACAGCTCCTCTGGTCTAAACTCCTGATATGGCTTTGTTGCAGCACATAAAGGATATGATACCAAATTATTAGGTATGGCTTTTAACTTCTACTAGGTTTGTCACGCTCCGTCAATTATAGAACATAAATAGGTTCACTGTCATCAAATGATAAGATCTATCACACCTGGGCTAACAGATGGTGTCACTCTGCGGCATTGCTATAATTTTTGGGAGGGAGGGGAGAATTTTAAAATTTCCAAATAATTCAAATTTAATTTTCCAACTGTATTGAAATATTTGAATTTTTTCCAACTGTTTTGGATTGTAATTTATCACTTAAATTTTGCGAGTGTAGACATTTGACAACAATAATTTTATTTCCTTATCTATTCCATTCAAACTCAACGTTTTATCGATAGGATACAATATCCTAACTTCAAACGTATTGCTTTTAAATTTTAGGAACTCTTCGATTAAAATGTTTAAAATTCCAATCCAAATATAATACACCTAATATGTTTTGTTCATGCATCTCATGGAATTGCTGAACTTACATCTTTGAATTTGTTCATTCATTACTTTTTGACACACACGCAAAAACTTCAGGAAGTGCTTGAAAAATTGCCAATTTTGAAGAAGTCAAAGGTTGTGAATGGAAAAATTTTCTCTCACGTTTAACGAAAAAGCAACATTCAAATGAACTCTTATCACATTGGTAGACGTGGAAAATTCTTTTAGCAAGTACAAAATGTCAGATAGATCGACATAATTTTATATTCAAAAAATTAATAACGTTGCAGATTATTACACAACGGTTTACTATTTTAATTAAAAATGTATGATATCAATAAATAACTAAAAAAAAACTTTTAAAATACTTTTTTTGGCCCTTTATCTCAAAATTTATTTATTTATTCAATAATCAATGAGACCTACGGTGAGAAATACGGTGTCGGTACGCAACAGTAGTCCAATTGGTTCCACGAAAGAAAATTTTTAAAAACCAATCCTGCCTGGCGGGGGAGCGACGGTTCTAAATCACTTTTGAAATATTTGCTTAAAACAGGAAGATAATTTAATGCTTTTAAGGTTGTTAAGTAGAGCAATATTTAAAAAGCGCCTGAAATTGGAAAACGGCGTGAAACCCTCCACTCCAATGATATAGTGATTAACAATAACTCTACTTTTTACACTACAATACCTTAATGTTAGAAAAAAAGGTTGGGATAAAGGATCAAAAGAAGTTGAGATTTAAATTTCACACTCTCAAACAAGAAATCAAAGAAATTCCTTTTCTGGCTCTCAGGAGAGATGGATCTTGACGGATGAAGTATCAAAAGGAAGGGAATTTCAGGGAGATGTGAAGAATTGCAATTTTGATTCTAAAATTCTAACTGGAATTTCAATAAAAGTTAAAAGTTATTGGAGTTTCAAAACTCTGGCCGTAGCAAGTCAGCGGATTAATACGGTTCAAATTGGGTTTTAAAGATACTGGCATAAAAACCAAAGTACGAAAAGTAAGTTGGGTCCTGCATTTTAAAACCTAAAACTGAAACATGTTTGAGATAGCACACGAATTAGGCAAGGGCCAAACCTAATTCCAACAATAGGAATTTTCATCGCATTTCCTTTAGTAACATACTAAGGTATCATCACCAATAAATTATTGTGAATATAACTTTATACAGATTTCTTTGATAATTTTATCCAACTAGTATAGGATAGATAAAGAGTTTAGATATCTACTATCATCTGTATGTTTGATGGTGAGTGAAGATTATTCGAGGTAACGGTTCAGCCGACCTGCTCACATCATTCAACTAGTTGCAAAAATGTTTAGTCTGGCCGCCTTTACTTATGTAACAATTTTTGAGCTTAAGACTCAACCAATGAATAGATTTTATAGCTCAAATTACTCAGTTATATTCAAAGAATGTTTTAAAACAATTATACTTCAAAATATTGAAAAATATTCCGTACTCAACATGTTTTGTCTCTCCGTTTCTAAATATCTTTAACGGATTAACCGATTTTCAAATATCATGCCTCAAATTACTGAGTGAGATCTTGTAAATGTTGTAAAATGATTTGAGCTCAAAACACTAAAAAAAAATTATTGACTCAAATGTGTTTAGTTTGTGTGTTTGTTGGTATATGACAGGAGTGGTCAACTTTACTGCATATAACATCTACTTTTTACCTTATAAGTGTGTCGCGGTCGCCTTGTCATAGGCATAGTCTAAGGGGAAAGAAGGGGTGTGAAATTCATAGTGCTTCAGTATCAGGTGCATTCCAGTGAGCTATGGGTGGATAAGTAATGCATATGTTCAACTGTTTTTTTTTTACTTCGATATATAAGCTCATGAAGAATATATATTTCCAGACCCAACTTTTGATAGGAGTATTCCGTACATGCGTTACCCAAAAAAATCGATTTACCAACACTTTTTCAAGATTGATTTTTGCTAACTTGCTAAATGCAATTTACAAGCGTCAGAAATGAGATGAGAAAGATTGAGGGGAAAACAAGAAGAGACAGAGTACGCAATACCACCATCAGATCGAATTAAGCCGGCCAACGATGTGATAGAATCGAGAATTGACTGAGATGGCTGGGACATCTTCTGCGAATGGAACCAAGGAGGATTGCTAGCGAGGCCTACCGAACCAAAGTAGACGGTAAGAGAGGAAGAGGACGGCCTAGAAGGAAATGGGAAGATTAGATAAAAAGCGACTTCCAGAGAAGAGGACTTGAATGGAATGACAGAAGACTGGCAGAGCTGGAGAGGGCTCCATAAACTTCCCCTCACACTGCTTATTGCTGTTCAAGAGGATTGATTATGATGATGATAAAATGCAATTTAATTTTTCTATCAACTGCAGTATACAACTTGTTATAAAGCTGCACAGTAAGACTGATAATTTGATTTAAATATTTCACTTACACGTTTTGTTTTGATTTTTGTTATTCTGGCGAGGAAAATGTATCATGATAAAATAATATGACTTACTTTTTGCTAATTTATCAATAGCTCACTGAATACGCATCGCACAGATATACAAATATACGGCATACCTACCTACGTAAAAAACAAGAATAATTATTTAAAGGGCAAAAAAAACCAAAGTCCAGGGGAATTAAAAGAATATGGATAATTAATAACTTTTAATCCATATGAAATATGTCTGAAACTATTGCTAGAAAGTTTTGTCTTTTACAATCACTTCAAAATCCATGGCACACGAAATTACCCTCCCCCCCCCCAGACATTAGGAGCGATCGATGATCGACCAAAATTGGCCTTGCGATCAACTGGATAGCCACCGCTGATATATGACCAGTATAAGTTTGATGGCTCAAATTACTCAATGATATTCCATGAATATTTTGAAGCTGTTAGAGCCAAAAATAGAGAGACAATTTTTTTTTAACTATAAATTAGTGCTCTCAATTTTTTTACTATTCCTGCAGAACGTCCAGAGCCCTCTGCTTTAAAACTCTAAACACTAACATTTTGGAAATGATACAGGGATTAAGCAGGACACAAACTTAACTGGAATTTATAATAGAAAAAAATGATAGTTATTCAAAGAGTTCTCGCAGGGATAAAATAGTAAATATATAATAAATTGATGAACTAACTAACAAAAGTTTCGGTATCATCATAATAATAAAATAATAATTATTATTATGGATCACACTGAGCATCATAACAGACCAGATATCCTCCTCATAAATAAGGAATAAAAGAAAGCTTATTGATATAGAAATTCCTAATGATAACAATAAGAACTCAAGGAGAGGGGGTCAGAGAGAACAAAAATAACTAAAAACTTATTTATTAGTCTCAACGTTTCAGCCAGAATTTCAGGCTTTCATCAGGATGTCTACAGGCAGGCCCAACGCCAAGTTAAAATTGTTAAAAATGAAGGTATAATAAAAGCAGTTATTTGATAGATTGTCCTTGAGGATGGCAGAATTGGCCGAAATTTTGGACTTAAATAAAGATTGAAAGAAATAATAAAGGGTGATTTAACTTGGATACAAATTATTTTATTTAAACACGTAAGATTTCAATTTGTGTCAAACTAAAAATTTGGCATCTAAACTTTTTGTTAGGTCCATAATGCCAACAAAATTTTAAGGGCTGTTAACAACACTTGGAAGTTTGCTATAGTTAAATGCACAATGATCTAAAATACTTCTATTGGAAGAAGATAGTTTACCATACAAAGTAGATTGTAGGAATAAAGGTATCAAAATAGTAAAAGATAACTATTTATTCTTAGCAAACGTTTTTTGGTTGGTAACAGAACTTCATTTTTATCAGCCCTCACAAAGCCCAGCAAAGTGGGGCGAAATGTTGGTTAACAATAAATAGTTTTTTTTTTACTATTTTGATACTTTTATTGACCTCCATCTGGACTCTCTTCCTCTAACCTACTTTATACGGTCAACTATCTTCTTCCAATGTCTCTGATTTTTAAAATATATTACTACTGACACAGCTGATAGCAAGATTTCAGCTCTTAAACCTGATGATCAATCCTTGCTGAACGAATGTTAAAACTGCTAATAATGAAATTTAAAAAAACAACAACACAAACATGATACATTTTGTAGCCATCCTATTCTCACGAAAGTTAGAAGATTATTTGGAAAAGTAATTCTGAAAATAGAGAGAACAAGCAGTTTACTTACTTGATGGTAAATTAAAGTATTGGTCTAAGCAGCAATTATTGATATTCTTATTTTACAATACTTTAATTAATTTATTTTTTAAAGTATCCATTAAATCATGCAATAGAATAATAGCAAAAATATGATAAACTTTGCCAGCTTGATTTTCTTCTAATAATTATTAGATGTTTTTTAACAGCTAGCGCTTGACAGATGATGTACGTTGTACAGAATCAATTACAATATTGGTCACTGCCATCTTCCCAAGATATATATTTTTTAAGTAAGCATTGGTGTAGACAGTCTGATTTTGGATGACTATAATAAATCTGTCTGTTTTGAGAAATAAGTAACCTTTTCCAAGCCAACAGATAGAACCATCCCAATTTATATCTGATTACAATACAGCATAATAAAAATAACCATGTTCATTATTATAATAGAATTGTATTTTTATAATTATGTTTCTAATCTTAATACACAAATGTAAATTTATAAATATTAAAAATGAAAACATTTTATTTATTTCGTTTTCCTTCTTAAATTCCTACGTTTTTGAAGGACAAATTAAAATTGATTTTACCAGTAAAAGCTAAATGAACATATTTCGAATCTTGTAACATTATTCAATACAAAGAAATTACAAATAATCAAAAATAAGATGATAGGCTTCATTTAAATGTGATTTGTATACCATTTGTTACCAATTGAAGCAATAACAGATACGATTGTACCATAAAAATATTATAATCAAACATCAATTTGCTAAAATGAGAGTTAAAATATTAAGAAATAATTTAAATACCTGATGTTAATTAGATGTCAATGATCGACAGCTGTCCATCTGAAAACAAAATAAACTACTCATTATTCCAAAATTTATAAAATATTTTCTTCCCAAACATCGTTTGATTCTTTGTGATAAAATTTGATTTATGTATTTTCAATACAATAATGTATACAAAGTGGTTTTAGTTGAAGTAGTTTTCAAATGATTCTTTATTCATAAATCATTAGTGAGTTTTTATTGAGATCTTAACTTAATTTATAATATTTAAAATGTAAACTTTGAGATATATAGACCAATTCAACTTTTATAAAACAATTTATGGATGAAATTATTTTCTAATTTACAATTTAAATAATTCTTTGAAAAAAAAAGTTAATTAACAAGTTTGAAAATTAATCGGATAAAATGTTCCAAACAAAGTAAAAATAGTTCTGATTTGACTCATTAATTTAATCTTTAATTTCCTTACAACCAAAGGATGGGAAACTTCGTATTTATGAAGGAATTGAAAAACTGTTACCCTTTGAATTAAAATTTTCCAGTTGCCTTTTATGTTTGAAACATCAAGGAATAAATTTGGTTTTGTGTCTATTGATCTATATGTATTCAAAATTTACTATATTTTCCCTTTTAATTTTAATACGACTATGGACAAACATGTATATTCCTATTCCTTTTTTTTTTTTTTTTTTTTACTAATGGTAATGTCTAATATCGGAAATTCATTAAAAAATATATATGAATTAGTATAGATTTTTATCCCAACAAATCTATAAAATCAACACTGTCAGTAAAAATATACTGACATGATTCCCTTTATTTAATAGGTATTTATAAAATTAGATGGGCTTTGTAAACTGTGACACATGGCATAATATATTTATCAAATGAAATAAATAAAGCATTTCTAAATATGAGCATCTTTGGGGTAAAGAGAAAACAATAAAAAATACTAATATGACATACAACTCACTCTTCATTTCTCAGAGATGTCCAGTAGCAACTTTCTTGAACTTCACTATTCACTGTGGTCTTTAAACGCACCAGAAGTAACCCGATATTCATGGCAATAACTGAGAAAGTACACTTGAACATAAACACTTTTAAATATTATAAATAAACACACTGAGCGACACATCACAATTTCACCATACTAAGTAACTAATAAAACAAGATTTGTGGATATTTATACATTAGTTTATTATATATACAAAATTTCAGAGATCACTAGATGGGTTATATTTTGTTAAATGAACAGTTGTATAATCTGTAAAATGTGGGTTGGTCTGGTTTTAGGTGGACAGAGGGTACCTTCTAGTATGTAGTAAAATATATAAATATATTATGAGGTGTAGATAGTTGACCGTAGGTTAATGATTGGAGAAGTTTGTCGGGGGGTGCAGTCAGCAAAGAACAACATAAATAAACAAAACCATATTTATTTATTATATGCCGACGTTTCGACCTGAGTTTCAGTTCTTCATCAGGGGTTATGGCGTAGGAGGTAGGCCTAAAACTTGAGTTTTAAAAAGCTTCTTTTCATCAGTATTTTAAAAGTTTGTTAATAAATATTCATAATACATATATATAATTTATAATGTTCCTCTCCTTCCTGAATTACTAAAGCCAACCAATAGACTAAAATTATCAAAAGACATAAATAAATGATAAGTATATAATAAAAGATATAAATAAATATGAGATCAGCTATATAAGCAATTTAAATTCAAGCTTTAAATAAATTCAAAGATTTAGCCATTAATACAAAAGCATAGGGAAAGTTGGTTAGTTTAAACTTATTCATTGCATTAGTGAATTAAAGTGAGGATTGCATTCCTTTATTACTATAAAGTTTTGACTGTCCCAAGAATATGGTTTTGTTTCATAATTTTATTTATTACGAACTAGTTCTTAAATATTTTATTAATTAATACAAAATACTTTTATTATAGTTTATGAGATATGCTAATACTCATAACCAAATGCTGATTGTTATTAGGATTTTCATACAAATTAGTCTATTAAACTCAACTTTTTTTTTTGGATCTTTGAGTTTTTATATATTTGTATCATTTTATATTTATAATTAAAAATCATTTATTTTAATTTTAAAAACGTGAACGAAATGGATTACTAATAAGTTGATATGTTATCAATATAAAAATACATACCATTTTTTTAAATTAAAGTTTAATTATTATTATGTTTAAAATTTAAAACGTTGTTACACTTATCTAAATACGTTTTAACATTTATTTATTAATATTTGCCACAGTTTCTTAATAAATCTAAAAACGATAATGTACATCATGAAATATTCAGTGTTGATTCAATTGAGTAGTCAGAAACCTAATTCAATATGTACTATCATTAAATTAAGGGCAGAGAAAGAACAACACAAAAACATCTTAGCCTCTAAGACGTACTCTTAATATGTCAGTATTATATTTGCAATAAATCATACATTTATTTTATTATTTTTAAATAATTGCGGTTATTAATTTATTAAAGTTAAATAATAATAATAATAAAAGTTAAATAAATAAATATATTTTAAACATTATAATGAAAATAAACTAATTACTTAATTACTCAAAGACAAAATAATACTCATCTCACCCTTCAAACTATTTTAGTCAGACTGACCAGCAAATTAATTAGATTTTTAATCATTACTTTAAAAAATATATGTAATATTAGTTCCACTGATTTTCTAAAGAAAAAATAAAGCCTAAAAAAATTAAACCTGCATTAAAAAGCAGAGCTTAATCTTCAGTTAGTTTTAGGAACAGTGACTGCTGCCAACCACCCAACATATTTTGCAAAATATTTAATTAAAATAGTCAATGTGTTAAATATAACATAGATAAAAGTTTAAGATAGATTTTAACGTGTTCAAGGCTGCTAAATCTTTTTTTGAAAACCTTATTTCATATGTCATTATTAAATTAATTTATTAAATTTATGTTTTAAGAAAAACCAACAAAAAGATGTAGAATATTTGTTACATATATTAATAGAAGTTTAAGCAGAATGAATTACTGATTAAAAAAAGGTTTAAACCAATTATTAATGAAAATAAAGATGAATTCCTCTATCTCTACATCTTATTACTTACTTATTGAGGAACTGAGTTCAACAATACAATGATTAATTCCTCTCTCAGTTTCATAAGACACACAACAAAATAATTAAATAAAATGTTTGAACTGCCTCAAAGCAAATGAGAAGAAACTAAAACCAATATAATTTCTCGTTACAGTCCTGGACTCATTATCACTACGATCCGCCAGCAACTGAAAACAAAACATTCTAATAAAACATTTGCTAGAACTTCCGAATATTTGAATTACGAAGTAAGGAACAAAAACTTCACACTACTACGGCTAAAATCTGAACTTCTGGATTAGGCGGCAAGCTAGAACAACTGAGTCCAGGAAAAATGAAATATATAAAATTTACTCAAGATTTTTTTTCTTCCTTGTTTTAATTTTTCTGATTATATTGCATGCTTAAAATTTATTAATTTTAACTTAAACAACTCAATTTTCTAAAATTTAATTGTGAATATTAATACGTTTTCATTGAACATTAAATTTTTAATAACACATTATTTTTTTTACATTAACTTGATTCAATGATAAAAATATATGTATGGATTTTTTCAATAATACCTGACAATTAAAATACGTAATTAATGAAAGGTAATAATACAATGATGACTTTATAATGTTCATTTCAAAAACAGCTGTTCGCTACTGATGTTTTCTGAATGGTATTTATTTTTCACTACAATGGGTCAAAAACGTTGCATACATCACCCCTGTTTTAAAACGAAAATTGTTATTTTCAAGGAATTTTCAGAAAAATACCAAAAAAAAACTTGATTATTGACAAAAATTTATATTTAAATTAAATAATTATATTTTAAAGTAATTTTTAAACTTTAAGTTCATAAGACAAAAATAGTATACATCAAATTAGTTGACAGTTTTAATAATTAGGATTTCCTCATTTTTCTAGAATAGTTTCAATCAAAAATCTTTTCATCATACCAACTAGATTCTTTGTTACTTTTGGCTCAATTGAATTCCATTCTTAGATCATGACATTTTAACCTCAAGTTTTCTAATTCTTCTTCCACTTTCACCCCACAGGTGCTGCATTTGGGTTGAGATCAGGATTCTAAGGGGTGTAACTAGTTCTTACGGAATGTTGCAAATAAGCCATTACTTAACATACTTTGCAGTTTGTTTTGGATCATTACCCTGTTAAAAGATGAATGAGTCTCTAAACCCCAGATTAAGGGAACTGGTTTTCAAATATGTTTTTAATATATCTAAATAAAGATGTCGATCCACCTTACCATCTATTAATACCAAGTTTCCTTTCCCCGGAGCACTCATGTACCCACACACTAGTACTCTTTTCCCCCCATGTTTAACGGTTCTTATATCATTTTTTTGGAATTAAATGCTCAACGTATTTCCTCCAAACACATGATCAGATCACATTAAATTTTTATTTTTTGCTGAAATAATAGAATCCTAAATTGTTTATGGCTTATCTAAAATTGCAAATTCTGAATGTTTTTTCTTGTTAACCTTGTTATTCAATGTTTTTTTTTTCTGGGTACATTTAAATATTCAATAGCACTGAAAAATGGCATTTTCACATCACAGGGTACACTTATTAAAAAGAGACAGGAACTAATTGAAAAATAAATATTCCCTTCTTTCTTTTTCTTAATTCCATTACCGACTAATTGAAAATAATTACAGTTACAAGAATGTATGAAAACTTATTTGACTTTCAATTTTGCAATATTTAAGGAAAAAAAAATTAATCTAAAGAGTTACAAATCCAAATTTATTTTTGCTTGTATTTTTTTTATTACACAAGGAAATAATAACAATAAATTACTAAGTCAAGAAGGTAAATACACTGGAAAGAATTAGCAAGTGTAAACATTTCAATACAAAATGTATGGAGCCTTTCGACCCAATGTATATGACTTTATAATTAATAAGATCCCTCACTACATTAACGATTAATGCGAATTTAAATTAACAAATGACATTAATATAAATGTAGTATTTGATTATTTTATAAAAATGTAGTAAAATCAAATGTACAGGTTACTTTTCTTTACTATGATTGATAACTTAAGTTAAAAAAAAAGGTCAAATTCAAACAGTTCAACTGGCAACTGTAAAATTTCATTATTTAATTTTAGTTTCATTTATCCAAGACGAGTAAAATAATAGGAGGCCCCTCACCTCCAAATATTTCTAGTCGAACTCACACGAAACGGATACATCAAAACATAAGATAAGTATTTCTCAGTATACCTTCAAGTACCAATGGTAGAAAAAGGTAGTATCTAATCTGAGTTATGTAACCATACATAGTGCAACTTATTAATTTAATTTTTTTTTTCTGTTTTAGAGGGATGGGGGAAAAAAAAGAGTAAAATATTTATTTTTAAGAAGAAAATGTACTTGTGGCAAAAAGTCATTTGTACAAAAATTAAACTTGTAATAACATTTCCAATATTTTCTAACATTTTAAATAAAAAACTTTTAAAGCGTTTAAATTTTAGCATCATTTATTTTAAAAAAATTAAAAAAGGTGTTTTCTTTGGGTTAGCAAATTTCCCATCAATAAATATACATGGGGGTAGGATTAAATTAAATAATAAATTTATGAAATGCTGATTGCCCCTAAAATTTTCTCTGCATTTTCTTTTACAGTTGTCTTCATAAGAACAGTATTGACTGTTATTCAATGTCCAATTGAACAAAAATGACATTTTTTTCCCCATAACTTATTCATGATAGTTAATTTTAACTATTAACTATCACATTTGGATGGAATTTTTCTCTGACTAATTTCTTTAAATATTTGTGTGTAAATTATTTTTAAAATTAATAAATTGTCAAATTCAAAGCTTGTAATTATAATTAATTAATAAAAATTTTTAATAACTTGGCAAAGTATGAAACATTAAAATCTACTAAACATGCATTGTGCACTCTTAAGAATTTGATGTAAAACTAATGAATACAAAACCATGACTGACATGGTAATTGCTAGCTTTCAGATTAAAACAGATCCTACCTTGTCACAACTATAAAATTTAAAATGGCAAAAAAACAAAATAGTAGTAATTGCAGTTTAATCTAAAGTGGCAAAATCAAAATTGATTTATGGAAGAATCCAAACTATACCATTTGTTACTTGATTTGGCTAAATTTTGATTTAAAAATATTATAATTCTATCAGGTTAGTATTTACATTTAAGAAATAGCCAAGAAAAAAGATGCCTGACATTTGTAGGAAGCTGACAAGTTGCATGAGAGGACTTGAGTAACCAGAAACAGGTCTGAAGAATGGCCACTAGGTGATTTTCTTCCCATACCTGTCACCATACTATTTTTTGATATATATTTGTTTCCTGTATACATATTTGATGGCTGTCTGTGTACTGAAAGTTATATATTAAACAGAGAGAAAAAAATAATCACCATCAATAAGTTTAATTTGTTGACAAATCCATAGGATTTTCATTTTAGATCAATGTCGTTTCTCAACAAACAATTATTACTTCAAGCATTAAGTTTCATTTAATAAAAAGAATAATTTTAATCCAATATAAAAATAAATGATATGTTGATAAATCACAAATTTGTAAGTATTATTATAACATAACTTCTTTAAACATAGCTTATAATGCTATTCATGATATATTTTTTAATAAAATTCCTTCACTTACTTATTATTAAAGTAAATAAAAAATACAGGTTTAGTCTTGAACCAATTTATGTCATTGTACACTTTTTTTTTTTTCAAACCCGCCAGGCTATTTTAGTTATCCAGCAGGCAGAGTTGGGCCAAAATTAGCTACAGTTAAAACTAATAGCTAAAATTGCCATGGATACAATATTTATTTATCACTGGTTCATTCATGAATAAGTGTCATTTCCATGGAAATTTTAGCTATTACTTTCTGCCCTGATATTACTATAGCTAATTTTTGCCCATCTCTACCTACAGGTTACCAACCTATTCTAATCTGAGTGGGATTCAAGTTGAGATTCATACCATGAGGTCGTAATGAAATTAATTTCATCCAGCCCAACCAACACTGCTTCTGACTCGAGATTGCTGAGATGACATCTTAATACTCTCAGCCACAGTGGCTTCCATTATAAACTTACCTGTACATTGATTAAGCTGGTACCTCCTGCATTGACTTATAATTAAAATTGCTCTAAATATCTGTTTATGCTAATGTAGTCACTATCATTCATCATCTCTAATTTATTACTAAAATTAGAGGTTTAATGAAAACACAATCAAGTAAAAATATTAAATTAGTTTATTTACATTACTGATTGTACAATAAAAATTTACATATATACACTTCAATAAAAAAAAAAAAAATGAAACCTGTATAAAAATTCAAAATGCTATTTTAACTGGTTTGATTTATTAATAGATAAGTCAAATATTCTGACAGAATAGTCTATAGAACATGAGGCTAGTTGCAATACTGAATTTTTATTATGTTCAGAAGTCTTTTTAACAGGACGAAATAATAATTTTTGCACTGAAAGATGGTGACAGATAAACTTTGGAATGGATTTATAAAAAGTCCATCCACTTAAACACCATAAATATATAGAGATATCACCACATTCATGTCCTACAGCAACCACATAGTTTTCTTTTTCAACTATTACAGGTCCAAAAGCAACAGCTGTAACAGATCCTTTATCAGAAACCATGGTACCAACAGGTTTTCCGTTTTCCCAAATTATGACTTTACAGTCACGAGATCCAGTCACAAAATAAAGCTCATCATGAGACCAACTGCAAGACCAAATAATTCTTGAATGAATATTTTTTTCAGGTATAAGATAAAGAACAAATTTGTCATTTTCATCTTTTTTGAAAAGGCACCATTTCCTATCTCTTGAAACAGACAATAAATATAAATCTGAAGGAGAAAACTCCATTTGTGTGATAGTCAACTGATGACCTTCCAGGGAACCAATAATTTTCCAAGTTTCAGTGTCCCACAGTAAAATTTTGGCTTGATCAGCATTAGTTGCTTTTGCAGCTGTAGCTAGTATTTTTCCATCATTGGAAGCTGCAGCAGTAAAAACATCATTACCATGACCATATAGTTTCATAGCTTCAGGCCACAATGTGTGCTGCATCAAGAAATCTTCATTGAAAATATTAATCTTTGTAGATTCATTTGAGGAAAGGATATTGGCATTGTTACAATTTTCACTTTCATAAACAGCTTTATTTGATAAACCGAGTGCAGTTATAGATCCAGCTGATGGTAAGGTACTCAATTGATCTGACTTTTTTAATTCTGAACAACAGAAACTGTTTAAAAGCCTTAGCACTGTATCGGGTACTTCAAAAACACGAACAACCTTTTCTTCTGAACAGGATGCAAAACTTAAATTTTTTAGAGATGCTATTGATGACAATGAATGTCCATGTATCTGAGGTCGAGATAATTCACACCACAAGTACTTAGAGCTACTATCTGTTTTAAGGCCAGGAGCATGAAGACGAGTAGTTTTGTCTGAACTAACGGACAAAAGATAATTACCACTTTCTTCCCAACTCAGATCCATCACTGCATCACTATGACCCCCTATAGTAAAATCAGCAACCCACTTGTCTTTCTGCTTCTGCCATATATGAAAACTTCCTTGATAAGAATGCACAATAATGGATAATCCATTTGGAGCAAACTTACCTCCGTAATATCCTAAGCTATTATCTCCCCCCATTTCTCCCATTCTTGATTCTTCAATCCAGACACCAGAAACAGAGCAAGGTTTCCATATAACAACTGTCCTGTCGAAAGAAGCAGTTAAAAGACGACAATCACTATCACTTGCAGCTTCTGAGCACCAGTCAACACTATAAACCCAACCTTCATGCCCAAACAAAACAGTTTCAAGAGATAAGTAATATTTATGGTTTTCTAATAAAAATTCATCTTTTTTAACATAAAATTCATCACTGTTATTATCTGTATTATTCTGGCTAAGTCTTAGTATTCTAACTGTCATGTCTTGACCAGAACTTGCAACAAATATATCCCCATTCTTCAAATATTTCATAGATATAGACCTAATCCAATCTTCATGGCCGTGAACTTTCACGAGAGCATTGGTAGCTTCTGGTGAATCTCCAACAGAATAAAATACAAGTTCTGGTACATCAGTTCCAAAAGCGAGTAGAAATGATTCAATATTTTGGATTTCAAGAATCTCCAAGCAAAACGCAATACTTCTTCCAAGGTCAATTACTTTTAGACAGACAAAATTATCTTCATTACTTCTTTGCCAAATACGAATAGTGTTGTCCGAACCTGCAGAAGCTATGACAGTTTTAGTTTCATTAGATCTACCATCAACAGAATGAACTGATCCTTTATGACCACTTAATGTGCATTTGACTTCATAAGAAAGTTTTTTCTCCAAATTCAAATGCCATACAATTACCTTAGAATCTGTGGAAGCAGAAACTAATTCATTCTTAGCTCCAAATTTTCCTCTGATCCATTTCACTGCATTTACTTTGTCGGTGTGTTCTGATAAAGTTGATATAATTCTACATTCCAATGGATCATAAACAGCAACAGCATTGCAAACTCCAAAACATATTAAATTATTTTCACCCCAATCTAATATTTGCGGGGATTTATTACAGCCAGAACTTATATAGGAAGCGGTAATTAAATCATCCATGATTGCAACATAAACAGTAAATATAGATAAAAAAAGAATTCACCACTTCCATACACTAATGTTCTGTGTTATGACCACGTTTGGCTCTGTAACCTACCTATAAACTTTGTGAATTTTGCAAGAGCTACTATCTACAGGATAGTGAAAGAACTATTTCTACCATTACAGTACAAAAATAGTTATTTGATCTTTGTAAATTATAAAATATTCTTTACTGCTAACAAATCTTCCAAATTCAACCAATATTTTCCAAACGTATTTTAATTTTTTAGAGCAGTTATAATTATTTCAGATAGAAGGAATTTAATATGTAACTACATCATAGATTATCACACAAAAAATATTCACTTAAACTAGCTGTACATTTTTTTTTATTATTATTTAAAACACTGAAGCATTAAACAGAAATGTTCTGGCATAATATCTTAGAATTGCTTTCAACAGAAAGTCTAACAGCATTTTAATCAATTTGTAGTTCCTATTCAACTTCAGATAAAGTTCGATACAACATACCAATAAATATTTATTGAATAGCTCTTGAAATACTTAACATAGTCATTATTTCATTACTTACTAATTAAAGACATGAGTGGATGAAGGCGTTATACTATAAATTTCCAAAAATTAATTTTTTCTTAGGAATAAAGGGGTCATGTGCCAATCTAACATTAACAACCCAAGATAATTGGTTCATTGTAAGAATTTCTCATTACATTGAATAGGTCATGTCTTAAAAATGATATAAAAAAAAATCATTTGTTATTTTCTCCAAAACTTTAAATTTACAAGGTTAGAACTTTATCCCCACATGGCTTTAATTCTTTTTACAAATTATTTGTTATAAAATATTTCTTATTTTACTTCGGGTACCACCAATATTGCCTCTTTTATTTGAGATTTTTAATAAAATATTATTAATTGGTTTCCCCACATCAAGCATAAATTTTTCAAAATAAAATTAATGAAAATTGAATGAATTGTTAGGAATCATATAATTATACTTTAAAATTCTGCTCTAATTATTATTTAATACTAATTTGTTAATTATATATTTCTTTATTCACTGATACTTTTTCAATATATCTGAAGATTTCAGCTAAAAAAAACTTTATACTTTTAACAAATTATTTATTGTAAAAAATTCCTTATTGATTTGTCATTATTATTTGAAATTTTGCACAAAATCTCATTATTTGGTTTCCCCATGTGAAGTATCGATTTTTCAGAATAAAGTTAATAAAAGATGAATGGATAGATATACACCAAAATCCTGTTCAATTAATGACAAATTTATCAATTAAAATGGCTGTATTCATTAATACTCAACTAATAAAGCTGCTGATACCTTAAATTTTGATATATTTTTTTTATTTAAAAAAAAAGTTTATAAAGTTACACACAAAGTACATCCTTTTAAGGATATAAGACCTTTACTTGGAAATTATTACAATAACTGAACGTATAATCATTAAAAAACTAATTTGATAGTTATAATCTCCAAATATAGGTCTTATATGATAGACTAAAGGGCAGTTAAAATGGATGTTTTTATTTATAGAAATTATGAGGACTGAAAGATTATTTACTGATTTTTTATCTTTACCTTTTGCATTATCATTAACCAACTGGGATGGTAGTTTCATAATTGAAAATATGTCTTCAATAATTGGCATATTACAATTATTGAGTAATTCAATAATAGTATTATACAACACTTTCAGTTTAATGAATTGTGAAATTAGATTTAACATTAATTATGGAATAATATAAAGAATAAACTATATTCGAACAGCTAATTTATTTATAAATGATTCAGCTGAGAAGAAAGTTTATGCTATTATTAATTATAAATAAATTGTACTCAATATTTCTGCAGAACAGCCCTATTAATATAAAAATTAAATTTTGCCTATTGAATAAATAAGAAATATTTGGAAGAATTTATTCTAGAAAAAATACATCATAAAATAAAGAATGAAAAATATATATGTCAGATATGCAATATATTTAGAATGAAATCTGAAGTTACACCTTCATTGTATTAGTCTTCATGAAGTTTTAGAAATAGTTAATAGGTTGCCTAGGTGATATGCACCCAGCAACTACATTAAAAGGCAGGTAACTCTTATATTTTATGCATTATAGATGGGGTTCAAAACATAGGCTTTAGTTTAATTAATAAGTAAACAAATGTATTTCTTTTTCAATAAGATAAAGAAAGAGTGTGAAAGTTAAATTTTATGAAAAATTGACTAAGAGATATGAAAACATATATTTATTTTGAATACAGTATGTCAAGGGCTTAATACACACAAATGTAACTACATTTTTGTTTTGAATTCCATTATTCAGAGTAACTACAAATTGGAAGACAACCTACTATACAAATTAAGTATACCAATCATTGTTAAATTTGGATTTCTTTTCTTTTTGTGCATAGTATAGCTTTTGGCATTACTTTCATGTTCTAGTGTAAGCTTAAACTAATCTCATTGAGTTGAGCACCCCCGTTTTATAAATTATGTTAGTCCAAAATTTTTAAAACATTAAACTCAGCTTAAAAATAGCTCATATGAAAAAAAAAATAAATAAAAATTAAAACACATTTTCATTGACTGAGGATAATAAAAGCAGGATCTTAATTTCTGTAAGAATGAATAAAACATGTTTAATTTTATTGCTTTATATCTTTTCTCACAAGCCTTTTAGCGTACGATGTTCATTGAACCATCACAATCTTTTTTTTATATCATCATCTTCTGTTCACCCAAAAAAACATATTCAATGTCAAAAATAAATTTAAAAAAATTTTTTAATAATAATTTTTATAGAATATGAATATATATGTATGTTAATTACCACTTATACATGAATATTTCTTCTTAATTGTCCAAAATCTTTGATCTGACAACAAACAGATGCTGGATTAGGGGATATATTCAGAAATTTTAAATTGCCTCATAAAAATTAAAAATCTCTCTGAAATAATTATCACTATATAGGACATAAAATTAATATTACAGACCTACCTAATTTTGGTCATCTAGTTTTTTTAGATATTTAACACATAGTTTATTTCAATGGTTTTTCCAAAAAATTAATTTCTTTGTTGGACATTTCTTGTGAAGTAATGATCAAGTATCAAAGTATAGCTCAGAGAATTTGAACAAAATTTATAAAAACAATCATTACCACTTTCATTTTGTTGTTCCCAAAAGTTTGTGCTAAATATATAATTTACTGAATATATGTTCTACCTCTTAGAGTATAGGAGAAACAGTATTTTCAAGGTAAGTGGTAAATGATGTTTTAACAAATTTTTTTGTTACTTTTTACAACAAATACTTTTGTTACTCCGAGTAAGAGTGTAATCCTACTGATCACATAGATAATACCTTCTGTCAGAAATCATGGTATTCTTAGGTATATTAGATAAAAAAAAGTTGAACAATGCAGACCACAAGATACTTTTAACTGCACCTGTATACTATAGTTATTTGTTAAATTATAGTGCTAGATTGAAACTTTGGACCAATTATACAAAAAATTCAATTATAATTGTGGTTCTATATTTAAATAAGAATAAATTGATTCAAATGGTATCTCCTCACAAAAAGTTCTAATTTACATAAAATTATAAAAAAAGTTATGATCCCACTCAGTAAAATACCGTAGCCAAATTTATCAAAACATTTTAGAATGCACACTCTAAGTTATGATTTTAGGTTGTTTTATACTTTTTTTTATTGTCTCTAAGTTTTTAAAATTTGTTGCCTTATTTTTTTAAAATACTTGGATGTAATATTCCTTAGCTATTTCAAACTTCTTTTTTTCCATTCTTCAGCTTTCACTTTGATTTCAAGGATTAAGAAATTTAAAGATTCATTATTTATTTTAAATTGCTTATTTAAATCTTTAAAAATTGCCCTATTACATTTATTGTCAGACCATAGTATTACTAAGAACTAGAACTGGCCTAAGGATTGGCATTATTAATGATTGTTGAAGTAGTACAGCTTAACATAGAACATTAATGACTGTTTCAAAGAAAATTCAATAGATAAACTCTCAGTGGGTAACTGACCAATGTGCTCATGACCTTTACCAACCTGTTGTACTTGTCAGAAAAGTTACAAGAATAATAATCACACTGGTATCAGGCATTTAGTAAAAAAGACCTTAAAAGCTACTCTGTTGCTTAAAAAAACAGAAAAGGAAAAAGTCAGTATTCAAAGAGGGTGGGATTATACAGATAAGAAATCTTTTTTTAGATACAAAAGTAAATATTACGAAGGCATGTTTGACAAAATGCAACTTGAGATAATTTTTACAGTTTGTTTACTTTTCAATTCAGCATAATCACTGAGTGAAGTCTTGTGACTCCTGGCTTGTGTCGTTGAAGAGGTTATCTAAGAGACGGTGGACAAACATACAAAATTTATGGTATGAATCAGATGGAGGTTCATTCAAGATATGTTAGTTACACAAGTTAGAGCTATTCAAGTTTGACTATATTTGTAAAGATTAAATGAATCACTAAAATAACTGGGTTTTGGTAATTTTTTTTTTTAAGAATTAGCTATTACATCATGCGTGTTGTTTTAAGTGTATTATGAATTATTTTAGGAATGACAAAAATAAAATATTAGTTGGTACTGTAATAGTTAATAAGTGAATTTATTATAAAATATTAATTAATAATTAAAGTTCAACTTTCCCACCCAAGTATCAAACCCATACAAAAACATTAAAGTTCTTCATTACCCACCAATCAACCTGCTCCTTATAACCACTTTTAAAAACCTTGAACAGTTCTCCAACTAATCAAGAGTTTAATACAGGGATATGATAATATTGATAAAATGATAATATTCCATGCAGTCACTGAACAGGGGAGGGGGCAAATCTAGACATTGTCTTTAAAGGGGGGAAACGCATAATAAATACAAAATTATAAGACTCTATTTTTTATTTGACTTCCTTATATTTTTAAGCTAAGACTGATTAAGAAAGGAATCAATCAATGGTGTATATCAAGATAAGACTACTAAGAAAATAGAGAATATTGTCAAGGGTCTAGTGAAACCGGAACTGGAGTATTTTATGTTTAAACCTCCTTAATGTGGAGGATATAAAATAAAATTATTTCAAAAATAATATTTTAATTTTCTTTAGAGGGAAACGAAAAATACCTTAGTAGTATGAATCATATAGACATTAAGGAGAATATATTTATTTATTAGTAAATCTAGATTATGAGCATTAATATATTGAAATTTAATCCAAAAAAAAAAATCATGCTATATAACCCAAGTACCATTAATTACATTAAATCTTATTTTCCTATCTTAAAAATTTGCATTATTTTTTAAACCTAATAACTAACTAAATATATTTTGGTGATTGAGAAAAATTATATGGCTCTAATTTAAAAAACAAGTTCCAGCAGTGGGAAATTCAAACTTTCTAATATTATTCCGTACTTAGCTGTTTTTGACGAACAGCTTTTTTACTAGCAGTGGATTGTAAGGTTGGGATAATACATATACCTCTGCTATCATCAAATAACACTGTTTTACATATTTTCATATATTAAATACATAGAGATTTATTTAATAGTGGGAAGAGCTTTATTCAGGAGAGTTTTCTGTAGTGCAGTCCATCTTAATGTGTGTGATCCTTAAAAGACTAACTGAAAACATTTATCAAGAGTATTCTCATATCTTGCTGAATGACAAAAGAATTCCATCAATATTTCATATTTTTGCAAAATGTTTTAGGAATTGCTACTCAGTTTTTAAATTTTCAAATAATTGACAATTTTCTTATATTCCTACGAAACTTTATGATATTCAGACGCCAAAATTGTATTACATTACAAAATTAGGTCATTAAATTATCCTGTACTTTCACCTCATGTATTTATTACATACCAATTAGGAACAGCCATACCTAGTGTTCATGAGAGGACTGTTTCATGTTCAGACACTACAATGTATGTCTTGTAGTGAGGTTTCTTAGTTTTAGTTGGGCTATGTTTTAAGATAACCAAGGTATGGCCAATAACAGCACCAAATTTGGTATAAAGATACCTTATGGTACTAATAAATATTAGCCATGAAGTTCTTTGATTTTTTTTTAAATTTCAGTCCAAAAATTTATATTAAGTTTTTTTCACACACTAAATTCTTCATCCAAATATAATCACCACTAAATTTAATACATTTTTCACCTCCATTAGTCTCTTTATTATGCATCAAGTGCATGGGCCCCAACACCTGCTTACATCCATAGCCAGTAGATGAACTCCTTCAAGAAAGGATAGTTCTCTTCTTCCATCATATGCAGGAACTCCGATAGACATCTAGGTAGCTCTGTGATATCTATCCGTGGTATGGCCATGTGATATGAGTTAGGCCTAGATGGGTCTTGCATCAGCAATAATAAACTTTCTCCTCAGGTACCATTCTGATATAAGATTGGTATACCTCTCTGCTTGTATCTTCAATCTGGCTCTACTATATTAGGTCACAATGATTGTCAGGTCGCCAACGAAGGCCCTGGCACCTTCTGTCTTCTAGCTCCCTCAGAAGTTAATCAAACACTAGCTTCCACCGAGTAGTAGTTACCAGTGATCATGACACCTCTGTTACTGAGGTTAGTTACAATTCACAGGAGTGTATAAGTTACTGGGGGTCTCGAACTGTGGCAACCAATGGAGTACACAGAGCCACCAAAAATTATTAAAGGCGGAAGATATACATTTAAAAAAAAGTATAAAATTTCTACTTTCACTATCTTTATCATTAATTTTTAATAAGATCATAGCTAACAACCGCTGCTCAATACACTCACTCAAAAGGGGGAAAAAAAAAACCATAATTATTTTTCCGTGGAGATCGGTCCTGTACAAACTTATTGCAGTCTGTATAAGCGAGTTTAAAGTTACCACCACTGAAGTCTCTTTTGTACATTTGTACCAATTATAAAATTAAAGAGTAATATTAGATTGTAAAACTATTATTATTAGTATGTGTATCTGACTATACAATCTGAGATACAGGAATATTCATTCAAAACAGCCTCCATAATAGTTAGTCAGGACAGAAAGTTGTCTCTTGAAAGGATCAACTATTAAATATGTAAAGTTTTGAAGATGATGCGGTGATTTGGGGCAAAGAGGTGTTCCATCTTTTTGGTAGGCAAAGACCTTGAAGACCACAGATCTCACCCTTATGTCAGACGAACCTTCTATTCTCTCCACACTTAAAAAAAAAAATAAAAAAAAATAATGATAAATAAAATTACGAGCTACGTGAAACATAAATGGGTATGTAGGGATCAAATATAATTTACCTCATAAGGTCTTTATAAATATCTTTTGTAGTTTGTAAATATGGTTCGATATTAAAATCACGTTGGCACCACTCACCACCGAGGTATATATGCTTAAAAATGTTGAATATAAACTCATTCCTTTCACTTTTAGAATATAGATTATAAAGATCGTGTTCTTCAACCAATAGCATCTGTGAAAAGAGAAAAAAAAATTATAAAAAAAATCTCCAGATAAGAGATTTTAATTAATTGATTGTTCTAATTTTACACATTTTTTCCTCTCTAATTAGTTACTCACAGCCAAAATGTTGTCGTCAATGTAGAACCCTTCACGTTTATCTTCGAAGCATTGCCGTATCTCACCGTTGGGCCGAGTCATATTATTATTCCGATCCAAGATGCGGTCAAAAAAAGCCATCGATGTCTGTGTTGCAGCCACTGGCTCGTATTCAACTTTAGCCGCGGGTATACCTTCCATGTAAAGCATAATTAAAATATAAAATTTTAAAAGTTTTATTATTTTTGTAAAGTCCTCAAATATTCGAATTTAAATGTGATGGTCTGGATTGCGTCAAAGAAAACAATAATTAAAAATAGTAAAGTACGAGTATTTCTTTAGAGCCAACGTGTATAATCTCCGTGTGACAAAAGCTTGATTTTTTAAATCAAGTTGATCTTTTTATTAATTCACATACGGTCAACTAATTGTATACAGCTGAATTTGAAGTTTAAAGGTCAAAGATTGAATTTAATCATAAATTTATACTTTTTCTTATAATTTATTTATTGTTATTTACAACTATATAAAAACATATACAAAATGTAAATTTGCTGTTAGTGATAGAGAGTCTGGAGAATCTGCCCATTGATAGAATTCCAATGAAATGCACAAGAACTCGAGGCCTTATCTTTTTCCTATTTTTTTTTTCATCACCTAGAAGGATTATTAGCTAATGAAGGAGAAGCCATGTTAGAAACAAGTGGGTTTGGATGGTTGGGAAGTTTATCATGGAAGAATTGGTATCTGGTTCTGTCCAAACCGGCAACATGTGAGGTATTGAGGTCCTGATGGATGACTTGATTTACAAAGTAAGGAGCATTTAGGATTTTAGGAAGAATTGAGTTCGAAATTCTGCCAAACCTTAGGTTCTTCAGTCACTGCATTGAAACGGGTTCATAAATTAACTATTTGATATACATTTTCTGGCAAAGTTGGAGTTTCTACCCAGTTATTTTATTTATTTTTTTTTTTTTTTGTAATCAACGTAAATCCAAGTATACATATAAATGATACATTGACGTGAAATTAAATTTTTCACAATAAATCAAAAGTGGTTTAATCATTTTCAATCTTTCATTATCATATACGATCGGAATTCAATCATTTTGTAGTTCAATATCTCTTTTTATAGACCGAATAATGAAAAGATTAAACGACAAATTAAAGTGTTTTCATCCTTAACGAAACTAATAACATTTCCTTCATTCATAAAAAAAAAAAAATACTACCGGATAACTTGAGATAGTGGCATTCCACAGGCTTGTGTAACAGTGACTCACACGTCACTAGCTAGAAACTAGTAGTCATAATGAAATCATACAAACCCAAGGAATGACCTCGCGTTATCTTCGTAATTTCATCACCGAGATGCTTCATCATACTAATATTTTGGTCCCATTTATTATAATTATGAAGAAGATGGTAAAAAAAAACAAAAATAGTAATATCCACTTTATTAACATAACACCCCTAATGAAGCTCTACAAAGTGGGGCGAAACGTCGGAAAAAAAAAGTGCTTCATTATTTTTGCTCTTTTTTTACCGCAACCCTAACCATCTTCTTCATAATTTGAAATTATACGGTCAATTATTAATATATATAACATGTTTTTTAAATATCTTATTTTCTAGGGAGGGATGGAAAAGTAGTTTAAGGCATATAACTGCCGAAATAAGTCGGTAAACGTTTTACAGGTTATATAACATGTTGGAAACGATTTGGTTCGTCCTCCAAATAATGTTTTTCAGGTTAGATTGAAAAAACTATCGAGCGAGGGTAGGTGGGGGGGAGGATTAAAAGTAGAATTAAATTCAAAATTTCAAAACGACCTGCAGCGTATTAAAAACAACTTCACTAAAATTATGTTAAGCACATGATTTTATTGTTAACTTTTTTGTTATGCCATTAGGTAGTATAGGTGAATATGTTTAATACGTTTTACTTTTCCCTTCCTAAACAACTCATGGGAGATTTTGTATTCAGTATTCTTTCAGGCATCATGCAAATGAACTTGTTAAGCTATTTTTCATATTCTAATTATTCTTAATACAATTTTGAATACTGAAATATTCTTCTCTGTTCAGGTAACCTATTAATCTGGCATGATGGATTCAAAAATTTTTAAATAATGATAAGAAATTTATCTGTAAATAATAGACAAAATATTTTAGAAGATTGATCGAAAATTTTAAAGATTTGAAAAATAGCACAATTATTTCCATCAGACTTGAAAGTTTAAATATATCTCATTCGTCAATTGATATACTTTAATTCAGATAGGGATAAGTATTTTTTATTAAAAGTAAAAATATTACCTATAGGATCCCATCCAGATCGATAAACCTCTAATGTAGAATAGACAGCGGGGTCCTTGAAGAACGCCTGAAATGTTAATAAACATATTATTCACCGAGAATTGTTATAATTATTATTTTATATTCAGTTCACAAAATATGCAAATCAACAATCACATAAATTAAGATATAATATATAGCAATACAAATATAGAGGGAAAGTTATAGGAGCAGAACAGATAGTATTAAAATATATTTTATACTATAATAAAATTATGTAGCTTCCTGGCAAATTCATTAAACATTATTATCTAAATTTCCTCAAAAATATATATTACTCTATTAACTGAAATTAAATAAATAGATGACAAGTTTTAATTATTTTTTTCTAAAAAAGAATGGTGAAGTAAAAAATTAGATATAATATATAATTAAACTGAAATTACTATAAAATTGAAAAGAAATATATGTGTATAAAATCTGAAATATTAATATGCTATAGAATAAATCATAAAAAATAGCAAATAAACTACAGATGGACTGAGTTAACTCGTTTAATTCAATTTTTGAGCTAAAGTCGTTTGAAAAGAACCATTAAATGATTTGAGCCATCAAAAATGAAAATTGGTCCACTCAGTTGGCTCAAAAATCGTTACATACTTACAAATGAGCAGGTTTATGAGAACCCAAAAACACAACACCCTCCTTTTTCCTCCGTCGTAGTTAAATAAAAATAATTTTAATGTTTCAAATTAAATTCATGGTAAGGTCCACTATCCCGAAAATTTCTTATTTACAAATCTTCAACAAAACAAATAATTGACTTTTTTCAATTGCCGGAGATGGTGAATTTGTTTTCTTAGATCTTAAAACCATTATAACTCGTGCATACATTAGCCAAACTCAAATGTTTTAGTACCGTTGAGAAAATCGGTCTTTATGATGATAAGAATAAAATATACATTTGTTGGATTTAAAGGCAATAAAAAACATTTAACAATCGTAAATGCATTGTACTTTAAATTCAAATAAAATTTGGGTTCGATGAAGCCACTTTGTGTATTAAAACGTCCTTTTGAAACTGTTGTGGTCAACAAAATTTGGTAATTATTATTTTATAATATATATTATGTAAATACACACACATATACATTAGACCATGTTTATACAATGTTAAAAAGAAGAGAATTGACAAAAGTATTTTTTTTTTTATACAATTTCATTTTCTTTTTAAATATATCCGCACCTAATGTGATGAAGTCTTGTTAATTAGGAAATGAGTTATCAACTTCTTCGCAGTTAATACGGATATGCCTAATTTAATTTTCACTAATATTTATTATGACTTTTACATTTATATTTATTTCATTATCGTATTTATTAATTAATTAAATTTATGATTAGATCAATTTATTTTTAACAGCCAATGGAAGACAGACGGACAAGGTAAGGTTCAATTTCGAACCACCACTACCACTTCAAGTTCTAAAAAAAAGGTGATCAAATGACTTTAATAGAGGTTATGAAAATTTTCATTATTTGTTTGCGGAAATTTTTATAATATAGCAATTTTTTTTTTTTTATTTCATTGAAAAATGCTGTTTTACGGGATTTGAAGAATTATGGGATTAGGCACAAGACAGGAGCCCGTGGCACGGTCGCTGCTGGAGAAAGCAGTAGGTTGCAGTGCTATCAAGTAGTAGTAGTATTTTCGGTATAATCACTAAAACATAAAATAATAATTCGAATATTAACGTATAAGTTTCTCGTTTTCAAACTTATTTTTCCCTTCTCCGATTTTATTAACAAAATAACGATTTAACACAATTTTATAAGAAAATAAACCGTTAAATACATCATTAAAAAATTTGTATTGTCAAATTGTCTAATGTCGTGACAACGGCGCGCAAATTATGACTTTTCAGCTTTAGCTTATTACTAAGGTGTAGAATGACCAAAAAAAAATTGTTTGAAATCGGCGAACCCCTCCGGTTTTGTTTGTTAGTGCTAAAAGTAATAATACTGATTTAGATCCTAAAAGAAAATCAAATACTATTTCAAATAAACAAAAAAAGGCGTTGAATGCCAGAATTAATTAATAATAAATTGATTTTGGGATTTGTCTCATTTTTTATTATTATTGGCAATAACTTTTAACAAGCTTTTGGATTTGAATCAATGATGTTGTCGGGGTTGTCTGGTCTGAGGCGATTTCTCCAGCCTGATGTCTCTTAACAGAAGGCCCACGACAAGACGTATTCAATTATGGTTAAGAAAGGAAGGC
>NW_027112553.1:0-284 GCF_000696795.3 Halyomorpha halys
AATTTACTTTGTTCATTTTTGTCTAAATTTTCACGTATTTTACATCATTTTCAACCACTCTATAGTTTACTTTTATTTCGTGTTATCTTATTCTCTTACATTATTAGTTAATTTTAGTTATTTGTATCTCTTTTAGCCCTGATGATGCCCTGAAATGTTGGGCGATGCGTTAGCTCATAATAAATAGTTTATATACAATATGAGTTATTTTGCCCGCACCTAGACCATCTTCCTTTAAGTAATTACGTACAGCCAATTAATGATTTTTCACTAAGATATAATAT
>NW_027112553.1:1149-4566 GCF_000696795.3 Halyomorpha halys
AAATATTAGCCTTAATAGAGCTATTTACATCCAATAGATCTCGAGATATAGCTTTTTGAAAAGCAACATTTCTTAAAACTCTACTGAAAGATTAGTGCTTAGTTAATTTATTTTGAGAAATCTATATCTCAAGAACTATATGACATATAGATGTCTATTAGCACTTAAATTAAAGCTAGTTTAATGGACTATAAAGTAGTTTATGACCTTTATCTTCCTAGGAATAGTAGTTTTCATGATATTTGCTAAAATAAATTGATTTATAGCTGGTCGGACAATAAGTTTGATTTATGAAAAACTTTATTTCAGAAACCATAAGATGTACAGATGTCTGCTAGCCCTCAAATTAAAGCTAGTTAAATTTACTATAAAATAGTTAATAATATTTATCTTTGTAGGAGTAGTAGTTTTTATGATATTTGACAAAATAAACTCACAAAGTTTCAATTTCTAGTTGTTCGTATAAAATGTTGGATTTTTTAAAAAATATATCTCTAGACACACAAGACGTACATATGCCTGCCAACACTCTGAATAAAGTAAATTTAACTTACTATAAAGTAGTTGATGAGACTTATCTTTGTAGGGATAGTAGTTTTGATGATATTCACATATGAATATCAATTTGGCAAATCAATCTCTTTATTTTAGCAAATTTCATAAAAACTACTACTCCTATGAAAATAAACGTTATAAACTACTTTATAGTCCATTAAACTAGCTTTAATTTGAGTGCTAATAGACATATGTACGTCAAATGGTTTTTGAGATATATATTTCTAGTAATTATACCTAGTTTTCAACTAAGTAATCAAAAATTGGGGAGATATAACTGCATTTTTCCCCCTCTTGGATCTTGTAGTATGACAATGCTTTTTTGTATGATAAAATTAACAATGAAGGATTTACATCGTGAGTTATTGTGTCAGTTAGAGTGGTTAGGGCTGACCATACCCCCCTCTTCGACCATCTTCTCCAATTGTAATCTACGGTCAACTATCTACACTCCATTATATATAATATTATCGACTCTTATCTCAGGGTGGGTTTTCCAGACAATCAGAACACAAAACACTTAACTAAATTAATGGCTACTTTTACAAATATACATATATTCTATGTGGAGCAACAACTAACAAATTTATAATCTTCTTTGATGTCTCACAATTCTCGATGTCTCCATTTCAAAGATACTACCACTAACAGTAGACAAAAGCTTAGTTCTATTCTAGCTTCCAGGATAGGTCCTTATGTTAGGTTCACTGGCGATCAAAACAAAGAGTCACTTTCCTCCATATAAGTCATTTATAATCTTCTTGAATGTCTTCTTTCTGTTATCTAACACTGACCGTAAACAAAGGATAGCCAGTACCCCCTGCTTCCAGCAGACGTCATCTCTCCCGCGTCTCAAGAACAATTGTCCTTTGTCTCTTCCTCTCGATAGTTGATGTAAAACTGATGTAGCATGGAATTAGACAGTAGCAGCTTGATAACAGTGAAAGATGAAATATAATATTATGTAGGTAAGTTTTATTTAATACATATCCTCTCACCTACATAATATTATATTTCATCTTTTACTGTTGTCAATCTGCTAAGGTCTAATTCCATGGTTATCAATCAATTATTTTGTATTATTCAATTCAGTATTTTGTATAATTCCGAATCCGGTCTGGGGCGTTGACTTTTTTCATTGAGTGGCGGTCCCATAAAATGAAAAACTTTGACCCCCAACTTGCCATGGTTAGGCAGTATAGGACTCCAATGGGAGTCTTGGAGGAAAAAAAAAAACTTTATTAGCAATAGATTTAGATAATTTCTTATTCTTAGTTTAAAGTCATTTAAAATATTTCAGGCAAAGCTTTGGATTTTCCCAGAAGGAACAAGGAATACAAAGGGAAAAGTTCTTTTGCCATTCAAAAAGGGTGCATTCAGAGTAGCCATTAGTACACAAGCTCCTATAATACCAGTGGTTTATTCTCCGTACTCCTTTATTGATTCAGTTAATAAAACATTTTCTAAAGGTAAAGTATACATTAAGTTTTTATCTCTAATAAATTGATATTTTTTTTTTATTCTATGTTTATTAGAAAAAGTGATTTTATAAAGTTTTACATGAGTCAGGGATTTATAGCTGTTAATGTGGGACTACAAAGAGACTCCCTAGCATATCTGACAAAAGCTGTCAGAGAATCTGAGATCCAACCAAAAAGAATCCATCTTCAATCGAACAATTTAAATTATCGACTGCACAAATGACTTAGACGCAATTGGAAGGGACAGAACGGTTGCGGAATCCCTTGCTCTTGAGTCATCTGCCAAGAAAATGGACCTTTTAAACACTTAGAGAACCAAATATATGGTTGCTAAATAAGCCACCATTGAATTGGGGACTTACATATATGAATGTAGACTTTATAAGACTATATTCATGCCAGTAATTTAGTAAAAATATTTTAAAATTTTGCTGTCCCTAGAGGTGCGTGTGTGTATGGTCTGACTCCAATTGACAATGTGAGGTACTCCATACCAGAAGGCTTCAAGAATGCATGCTCAAACAGGTTAGGTAGCTGGTTAGGAAGTAAATGGACAGGATGAGTCTTATGGGTGCGAACTGAAAGTCCACTTAGGAAAGGAAACTTCATTCTGCAGGGTTCTAGTGTGCTGTAGGGAAGGGGGGCGGTTCTGGCACAGGGACAATGATCGTTTTTGGACTTTGGACCCTAGCCTCGACCCTACCTTAATCACTGGACCCATGACCTTGGACTTTGGTCAGGCAGCAAGGATCGAAAGGAGCAAATATTTGAATTTAAATTTTTACTTCGACCTAACCTTAAACACTCATGTGATCAGTCACGTGGTCATTAGGCAGCCAATCGGAAGCTAGCATTTGATCACATGACCCATGAGGGGGGAGGGGAAGGGATTAAATTCAAATTTAGCTCAATATAACCTTAACCACTCATGTGATCCGTCACATGGCCACACCTCATTCACGTGACTGCAACCAGGGGCTGAGTGCTGACTGGGTACTAGCCACAGATTCTTGCAAGAATGAAACTTCGGTCTGCAGGGTATTAGTTTGCAGGTACAAAGCAGAATGTATGCCCTCACTAGTTACTAGCTACAGGTCCTTAAAAAAGGAGAGAAGGTCTAGGAAGAAGAAAAGATCCAGAGGAGATAGAGTTAAATAAAAGACAACATACATTTCCAAAAGTAATAGCATAAGAATATAGAGATCCACTATGAATACTGTTACACACTGCCTCCTTTGGAGAAGAATTCCGGGAGGCAGAAATCCGCACTGAGGTTTTTTGTTTCACATCCCCTTTATTCATAAAATAATTACAAAATATAAACATATGTACAATACAGTATATTTTGTAATAATTTTAAAAATTATTTAAAAATAAAAAT
>NW_027112553.1:6881-11629 GCF_000696795.3 Halyomorpha halys
AAGGGATAACGGAGTGTTCATCACAGAATTCTCGAAGATAATTCAGGATGATCTTTTCGTAAACCTTAGCGAGATGTGGTAGGAGACTTATAGGCCTGTAATGGTCGGCGTAAAATCCTGTCCTCTTCGGCTTGAGGAGTGGAAACAAGATGGCATGTTTCCATTTGTCTGAGGCCTTCCATCTCACTGAGGCCTTCCAATTTGCACCTAGTCAACCCTTTAGGCCATTAAATGCCATTGAGAGATGCTACGTGTAAGACCTCAGTTTTCAGTGGATCAGAATATTCTATTGTAATCTTTATTAATTCAAATCACACCTTTATGA
Source organism: Halyomorpha halys (assembly GCF_000696795.3). Lineage (NCBI taxonomy): Eukaryota > Metazoa > Arthropoda > Insecta > Hemiptera > Pentatomidae > Halyomorpha > Halyomorpha halys. Next base: position 7,207 of record NW_027112553.1, read on the forward strand.
ATATTACAATATTTTAAATAGTTTTGTGTGAAATAAAAGCATATACAAAGAATATCATAAATATTAATATATGGCATTCACCTGATGACCATAGTAATTCATGTGTTAACTGGTAGGTTGCATCATAGTGGTTTGTGAATTCATTTTTGCCAATATCTTGAAACTAGATATTCTTGGGAAAATAATCATTATAAAATACTTTATTGTTCATTTAACGAACTAATATTGAGAACTCTGTATGTACATTATTTGTTTACAAACAACGAGAAATTTAGTATGGAGAATATCACAGAAACTTTTACCGTTGATGGTTAACTGCTTTATGATGTATTTAACGAACATCTAATTCAGGCCTAAATAACATGTATACATCAAATAGTTCCTGAAATATAAAACTTTTGTATACCACCTATTGTCAGAATACTGTTGCGGTGTTAGTAAGATTATTTTTTTGATACTCAAGCATTATAAAATTCAAGTTTTCCATCTAATAATGTATAAAATTTATTTAATTAACATTTTTTTTTTGTAATTACTTCAATGGTATGTATGTGATATATTGTAATATTTGGAATAATTGGAAATTTGAAATTGAATATTTGAAATCTCTTAGTCATTAACACCTAACACGTGCTCGTACTTATATTAATGTCTTATTTGTATATAATTTTTATGCATTTGTATATGTAACTAAAATGTATCACATATAAACTAAGAAATTAATATAACTTTTATAAACGAATGGGATCATAATATTTCATATACATTATATTTCAGGTAAGATGGTGATATCAGTGCTGGAACCCATTTCAACTAAGGGTCTTACACTTGATGATGTTGATTCACTCAAAGAGAAAACTTATAAACTGATGTCAGAAGAATTCGAAAAGCTTCAAAAGGAATTCAGAAGCTGACAACTTACTGACCTGAATAAAAATAATAGTCAAAAACAAAAGCTCAATCAAAGAGACTATTTTTTATAAATCAAGTTAACATTTTCGGATTTCAATTAAAAATATTTCATTTCAATATTAACAAAAAATGGCATACTTTTACTTTATTTTTTTTTAAATTTTTGTTTATTTACATCGCCATTTCAACAATTAGTTGCCTAAAGTTATATTTAAACTTAGGTGTAATAAGGAGCTCTTACAGTGACAATATTATTGAATTTTATCAATATATTGAATATCTGAGGGGTAATAATATTGATTCGTGTTCTATATTACTGTATAATATTGTAATATTTAAGATTTATTTAAAATAAAAAAAAAGATTTTTTTTTAAATTTATTTATTTAATGTGATTTACATCTGTACAAGTAATCAATACAATAAGTAAATATGTTGTATGCTTCATTTACACTTGAAAATCATGGGAAGGAACCACCCATTGGTGGTACTTTAAGCATTAATTTAAATTAGAAGGTCCCGTGGCCATCTTCTTTTCAGATGCCTTGGAGGGTTATCAGGGATTGTTAAGGATGAAAGATTAAGAATTAATGGGGTTGGTTGGATAAGGAGTTAGGAATGAAAAAACGCATATCTGTTTTGGGCCAAATCTGCAACAAATGGGATGTTACGGTCTTTGTGAATGAGTTTATTTGTAACATAATTAGGAGCATCAAGGATTTTGGATTGTAAGGATTGGATGCGGGTGGAATTTGATGGTTTGGTAGAGCCCCAGAGCTCAATTCCATATGTCCAAATTGGTCTGATTATCATAGTGTATAATAATTTTTTGTAGTGAATGGGAAGTTTAAAGCGTTTGTCAAGTAGGTGTTGTAGCAATCGGAGTCTATGAGCAGTTTCTTGTCGTTTCAGTCTTGTGTGTGGATTTCAAGTAAGTCTATTGTCAAGACGGAGTCCTAAGTATCGAATCTGTTCAATTGGCGTTAGTGGAGTGTGTTTAGAAAGGATACTGTAGGACAGGAGGGTAGAAGTTTACGAAGGAGAATAAAGGTGATCTGGTGGGATATGTCAGGATTTATTTTTATTCTCCAGTTTTGACACCATTCTTCAATAGATGTTTGTAGATGTGTGTCTGTAGTGTTTGTGATGCATTAGTTGGGTCGTTGTTTACAGACAGTATATCTGTGTCATCAGCGTATGTTGTTAGGACTGTGTTAGGGTGGGTTGGGATGTCAGCCGTATAAACCGTATAAAGAATGGGACCTAAGATACTACCTTGAGGAACACCAGAGGACTGAGAAAAGAGAGATGAGTAGGCTAGGTTATGTTTTACTTTAAAAGTTCTATCAGAGAAAAAAAAATAATAATATTTTTTTTATTTATTCTTAGATATAAAATATAGTTTTGAAGAGTTAAATGAAAAGATTGAATATTGAATATATATGAGAATCTACTTTTAAATTATATGTAATATTATGAACTCTTAATCTCAGGGTTGGCTTTCTATACAATCAGAACACAATGACATTAAACTAAATTAATGGCTACTTTTACAAATATACTTAAATTCTATGTTGAGCAACACCAACCAATTATATAATCTTGTTTGATGAATGATTGTTCTCGATGTCTTCGTTCTAAAAATGATGCTACCATTGACAGAAGACAAAGGGTTGGTCCTTTTCTAGCTTCCAGGATACGTCCAATCCATCCGCCATCCAAACAAAGAGTGATCTTTTTTTCTTCAATGATGAAATATTCCTTGATGACGGCCCGTCTTTGGAGGAAGACAACTTTATAGTACAAGAGCCGGCTGCCAAGTGTAAGTAGAGGAATTAAAAAATGGCGGTTGATTCAAAACCTTAAAAAAAACAGTACTTTTTCATTCGGAGCTTAAAAACTACCAAGAGCACTAGAAAATCTAAGAGAACATTATTTAAAGAAGAGTAAATTTACTGAAATATTAGCCCTAAAAGAGCGATTTACGTCCAATAGTTCTCGAGATATAGCTTTTTTAAAAGCAAAAGTTCTTAAAAATCTACTGAAAGATTAGTAGTTTTTATGTTATTTGACAAAATAAACTCGCAGAAAGTTAATTTCCAGTTGTTCATATAAAATGTTACATTTTTCAAAAAATATATCTCTTGATCCATAAGACGCACATATGTCTGCCAACAATCAAAATAAAGGAAATTTAACTTACTATAAAGTAGTTTATGGCACTTATCTTCGGGGTAGTAGTTTTTATGATATTCACATATGAATATAAATTTGGCAAATGAAAATTTGTCCGAACAACTATAAATCAATTTATTTTAGCAAATTTCATGTAAACTATTACTCCTACGAAGATAAACATCATAAACTACTTTATAGCTCATTAAACTGGCTTTAATTTGTGTGCTAATATACATCTGTACGTCAAATGGTTTTTGAGAAATAAATTTTTCAAAATAAATTCACTAACTATGATCTTTCAGTACGTCCGATACAACATTTTTATGAAATGTTGTTTTTTTAAAAAGCTACATCTCGAAAACTATTTAACGTAAATAATTCTATTAGGGCACATATTTTAGCAAATTTACTCTTCTTTAAATGACGTTCTCTTATGTTTTCTTGTTTTGTTCCTACTTTTTAAGATATAGAGCTCCGAATGAAAAATTAGTTTTTTTTTATCGCTTTGAAACAGCCGCCATTTTTTATTCTCCCTACCTATACTTGGCAGACTCATCAATTTTGACGAGTAATTATACATAGTTTTCATTAAAGTAATAAAAAATTGGGGTGAGATAACTGCCTTTCTTCTCTTGGGCTCTTGTACTATTATTTTACAGGGTACTAGTCTGCAGTCATGAAAGGGGATGTAAGTCCTGTCTGGGTACTCCCCACAGGGCGTTATGACAGGATTAAAGGTTTAGGAAAGAGGAGGTGAGCGTGAAATCCAAACGTCATATCAAAATAATGTTGGAAGAATATACTTAATGTGCTTATTTACTATGTGCCAGTAGGTTACTGTTTGACCAGTAGCTCTAGAGTAACGATTCTGCTAAGAATGCAAAGGACGGTGAGAGGCACGGGCTGTAACAACTTACTTTTTTGTGATTCAGTATAATAATTTGGTAAAGTTTATTTATCAAAACAATGCATTTCCAAATATAATAATATTGACATATTTATACATAAAATAGTTACTTTATTTGTATTTAAAATAATGAATAAATAAAGACCGCACAACACTTGGACAGACATATGTGGTCCTTTGAAGCTCTAAGTTTTGGCAGGAAGCGATAATGGTGTAAGTACTGGCGGTCTCTGATAGCATCACTACAAACTTTTTTTTATTTATTTATTTATTTTTTTTTTTATTTATTTGTTGATATTTACAACTGTATAAAAAAATACAACCAGTAAATTTGATCATAATGAAATAATGATATGATACAGGATGTAGAGAAACTACCCAGTAGTAGAACTCTAAAAACAGTTTACAATATAAGGTCACGAGGCCA
>NW_027112553.1:15779-16360 GCF_000696795.3 Halyomorpha halys
TTAATTTTACAAACATCAGTGTCCTGAACGACCAAATTCATACATATCTGCAAACACATGATATGTGTATACATATTTAAAAGTTAGCTGTATATATCCACTAAATAATAACAGTAACTCTGTACTACTAAGATTAGTTACTAGTAGATTAGTATATACCAGACGATTCTGGTAATGAATGATATTCAAGTACTCTTGCGTCGTTACTCTGCCCGAATCCCTTTTTACTTTACATTATTCTTTCAGTCTAATCAGAACTGGTGCCGAATCCCGGGATCTTAAGATTCCGAATTCCCGTCACGCGATCAGTGATAATTCGAGTCCTAAAACGATATTAAACGGACCCTCTTGAACCGGTAACCTGGTTACGGAACGTAATTTAAGATGGTGGAAACGGGCGAAGAGTTAAAACAACTCGAATACCTGCTGGCACAATAAACAGTGCAGTGGCAGAAACTTGAGCGGAGCGCCAGAAACTCTAAGCTCAGCTTTCCGAGGCGACTGAGAACACGCAAGTTAACGAACGCTATAGTAACTATTTAACAGCTATTATTATAAACAGACTATCATTATAAACTATA
>NW_027112553.1:17885-20866 GCF_000696795.3 Halyomorpha halys
CACTAGATAGCTAAGTAAGAAGAGAGACACACTGTAATAGTAAGAGTAACATGTAGTTCTTGTAAATATGTTAGAATAAACTCATTTTAGTCTTCACTGATTTTTAGGTTATTTAATTCGCAAATCGAACTGTTAAAGATAAGAACGCAGAACTCTACGTTCATCCATTAAGTGATCAGCCAGTTAGAACCGTTCACCGGGACAGTATGCGACCTGAAACACTTCCTCAAAGGTGATCAGATCAAGAGTTTAATCACTATCAGGAAGGAAACGGGCACGCTGTTGGAATCGGACGCGAGATTACTCCAGGCCTCTCTTGTCGGTCGTATCTCGAGACGCGTTCTGAATGCACAGGGCGGTCTAACATTATCCTGGGAAACACTAAAGGTTCGTCTCAAGAAATTATATGGCGGTGGAAGATGGACTCCGGAGGAGGTGTCTCTGTACTACTAGGATTAGTTATCTGTTTAAGTTTAATAGGGTTTATACAAAAACCGACATTTTAGAAAACCGGTTTTCGAATAGTAATTTTTCCAGAAAACCGGTTTTAACCGGTTTCGAATTTTTTTAAAAAGTTTTTTTGCTTGAATATTCTGTAATTCGAACAAAAAATTTTAACTGAAAATTTAGAGTGATTAAAAGCAGTTTTTGACTGAAATTATTTACTGTTCAATTTTATTGATAGTAAAATTTTTTTTGTGCAATTTAGTAGAACAAAGAAATAATAGTTGACCAAAATTAAATAACTTTAAAACAATTATTCGTTGTTTATGCATAATTTTCACATATAAGGATGTAAATATTTTTATAATAGTGAAACGAGTTATTCAGCAAAGGGTTCGAATAAATAAAAACAATATATTTTAATATTTTTATAGTAACCATATTATTTTTAAAAAAACAATGATATTGGATACAGATGGATACTTATTAAAAACAATTAGAAAATATATAACTGTGTATTATATAATATAAATTATAATCAAAGACGAAAGACAAGAATAAATAAAGTTTATGCATACTTATTAAAACCAATTTTAGTTTTAAAGACAATTAAGCAAAGGACTGAGTATTTTCTATTCCGGGCAATTTTAATACAAAGTTGAATATTCTATTTATTTTTTTGTTTAATGAAATATGATTTCAGAAAACAGAGGACGTCTATCGATTTGCTATTTAGCCGTGTCCTTAGTTTATTCACAAAATTCCCCGAAATAGAAAATACCTTCTCACTTGCAACCGAACTAGGCTTAATCGTTTTTAAAGCCTGATATAATAGTTCGATATTTTATAGAAAACCGATATTTTCTACTAAAAAACCGGTTTTAGAATTTCATAATTTTCTCCAAAAAACAGGTTTTAAAAACCGACAAACCCTAAAGTTTTACAACAAACTCAGTCCCTATATATACCAGACGATTCTGTTAATAAAGTTAGTTATTCAAATACTCTTGTGTCCTTTCTCTGTCCGAATCCCTTTTTATTTTACGCTATTCTTCCAGTCTAATCGTAAGTTACACATATTATATCATATTATTTATTTATTTCATACATAATCAATTATAATCATATCTTATAATCCTTCCATGCTGTATATTGTATCTTATTTATTAAGCCCTGTAGAAGACCCACAACGAGGTCTAAACTTTCATTTTTATAAGCTTATTACTATTTTGAATTCCATTCTGAACACTATCTTAATCCTTTGAATCTATATGGTCAATTAATTATCCTCTAATAAAATTACCTAAAATAATGAAAACTTGCTGCAATACTACATTAAAAGTTTTTACCAATAGTTATAATAGGGGTATTCATGATCTTTGGTTTAACATGGTAAAGCGTGTTAAATGGAAAAACTCATGTTAAATCGAAAAACATTGCCTTCTTTTACCGTGGTAAAACGAAATTACATTTAACATGGCTGAGAGTCTGTTAAATGGAGAATGAAGTCACACAATAGACCAGTTGAGATCGCCGCCATTTTTGTTGTTGTGACAGCTCAGTTCTTTCGTGTGTTTGTGGTATTCATATCCCTGTTATTAAACCAGAATGGATAATTTTAATGATACATTTGAGAAAAAAAAACAATGTAATTTCATTCTACTATCTGAAAATTTGTAAACGCTCGCCAGATAAAAATCTCACTATATGAACCATGTAATTATTCTTAGGGGACATATGTCCCAGAATAAAGTTCTTTTTTCATTTCATTTCATAAGCTAAAGTTTCACACAAATTCCACTTTTCACTCACTCTAGGCATGTTGTAATTAATTACTTAAATCAAAACTGAAGTAAACAATAACATGAGGGTCTGGAAGGAAGGTTATAAACATAAAGGCTTATACAACAAGTTGCTGAGAAAATCCACTAGGGGCTCTTATGCATTTAACGTTTAACATGACTTCAAATAGGGCTGCTCACAATCTTATAGTTATAACATTTAACATTTAACACATCATGAATATCCCTAATATATTTTTGGGAATGAAGCAAGGTATTAGTGGGTTTCATGGATAAACTACATCATCGATGTAGTGAAACCGCTATCTGCTGGTCTTCACCACTAACTACTACAACCACCAAAACCGCTACGAGCCGACATGACGCAATCTACTATGTTATTATGTAAACTACTATAGTCATTAAACAAACGCCATATAATAATATCAGTACAATTTCTAGGAAATAATTTAATTTTGCAAATGTAAAAATAATTTCATATGTTGTAGTTCTCTTAAATGTTTTATTTGAATTAATGAATATTACGATAGAATCTTCTGATCCACTAAAAGCTAACGTCTTACAAGAAGAATTTTTCGATGACGTTTAAGAGCCTCTGAAATATCAATTTACGCCACTTGATAAATTTAAATAAAATTTTACTCTTATATTTTAAAATTCATGTTATTCCTAATATCTTTTTCTTGTATTCATCCATTCCTTAGAATGGAGCACTGCTCCAGTAAAAGGACAAAA
>NW_027112553.1:22891-23315 GCF_000696795.3 Halyomorpha halys
AACAAAAAAATATTAACTCTTTAGAGAACCATTTTAGGAGGCAGTAAGTATCTTTATACATAGTGGGTCAGGATACATTCTAATACATCCGTTGATTAGTTCCCTTCAAAGTGAAGTTTCCTCTCTGCAAGGATCTAAAGGCTAATCCTTTCTTACTAGACTTACCATCCCCTACACGATCGATAGGCTTGTTCCCCACGGAATGAAGTTTTCATCCTTCGAGGATTTATGGCTAGTTACCGTAAAACTACCCTGGCAATTCATTTCCTAACCAGCTACCCAACCTACGGAACGCGCCTTCGAGGCCTTCTGGTATAGAGTACCTTACTTCTTTAATTGGTGTCAGAACTAATTTATACACAGCCAACCTTGACAGTATCAATTGATCAAAAGTTCTCTAAATCAGGAAATTTAGTTTATAATC
>NW_027112553.1:24926-34385 GCF_000696795.3 Halyomorpha halys
GGAACACCGGCGGACTGAGAAAAGAGAGATGAGTAGGCTACCTTTGAAAACTTGAATTCAAAAATTTGCATAATTTTACCTTACTATATATTACTATCTCAGATATCCTTCAATTTAATTCCTCAGTGGATTCCCGCAATACCCGCTCACGGCCTTCAGACTTATATGTAACTGCCCATCGAACCGCAGCCTTTGGTAGATCTTTCCTCATCGTTCCTCTTCCCTATGGAATTCTATTCCCTCCTTTATTCGTAGTTCTAACACCCTTCCAATCTTCAAATCCCGTATCATCGACTACCTTCTGTCCACCCAATTCCGGAAGAATAACAATTGAAAGTTTCAAAAAAGCTTTATATATTTTCTGTATTTCATGTCTTAGATCTTCGTTTATAATTGTAAATATGTACACTAGCAGAAATTATATTTCTTTTCATTTATTACTTTTTAGTTTAATTGTATTTGATTTCTTATCATTTTTTTTTCTTTTTCTTAAGTTGAACAAAAGAGTGGAAAAATAATGTCTTTATATCACTGTGGTTAGATCACGGTTATTGTCCTGGATGGATGTTCTTCAGGAGTTAGATCGACAAAAGGACGTACGTCCACCAGCCTTGTCCTCTTGTAGGATGAACCGAAGTAGTCCACCCGCCGTGGCTAAAATGATGACGACTGAGGCCAGGATGCTGGCAACTATATTGAAGTTCACTACAATACGAGTGAGGAAACAATAGAGACGATACGTACGCACACTGAGAGGTTAAGAAGTCATCTCTCTATTTGGAGTATAAAAAACAACTGAGAGCGGATTTGTGTTGTTTTTAATATCATAGTACACATAATCTATTACCGATCATAATGTTGGTCGCAACAACAACAATAAGTTATTTATAATAATAAATTATTTATCCGTAATAGAATCTATTTTAAGGCCTCTGGTTTGGATCTCGCGGAATAATAGAACCAGATAGAACAAGGAGCTTTTTAGAAGGCCTAGGTGTTAGCATCGGGGATATTGCGATCTTAGCAGAAAATATTATTTTGGACTCCTTGGGGTTCATACATCATCAATACACCATGAGAATCAGCTCGAAGATTATCCATTGTTTTATTTATTTGTTTTAATATGCGGACCTGTCGATTTGTGTGTTTGGACTTATTTATTATTATACAGTATCATTATTTTTATATATTTTTTTACAACTTATTTATCCATTCAAGTGTTTCTTGTAGCCGGTTTTTTATTATATTTTCCTTTGAATCTATGTGTCAGTCTTATTTTCGTAAAATGTATCTATTTGTTGGTTTTTGGAAAACTGATCTACTGCTATGACTATAGATGATGGTCTGATCTCACGTTGCCGTCTAATAGTGAATTTGTTTAGCGGGTCACTGAAGAGGATCTAGGAGGATGAATTCCGGAGAGCGAATTTGTTGATCGGGAGAATTAAAAAATTATGAAATGGTGAAATTGGAGAACCAGAAATGGGAAAGAAAAAAGAAATGAATTGAAACATTTGTATTTGGTGTATAGACCGAAATAGATTGTAAAAGGAAACTGTAGGGAAAAAAAAATTGTTTTCTTTATATCTTATTATACCACGTATGTGTAATTTATATATGTCCGATTACGGATGATAAGTATGCTGTGTGAGATAGCAACCTGATGTATTTAGGCAGCATAGATGAATAAAGTATTTCTCTCTCTCTAACTTATCCACTGATGACGGGTCCATCCTGGGATAAAACATAGAAATTTTGTTTTTCTTTTTCGAAATTCATAGTTTGGCTGTAATTCACTAACGAGTGTTCACACTATATAGTGTTAATATAAGACCGTTTCCACTAAAAATTCACGATACAGTAAAATACTGATTCAGTTTAGGTGCAGCAGGAAGCGGTGAGGAGAAAAATGATAATATTGTGAATAAGCAATTGTTCTCATAATATGTGATAATCAAAAGACTCTTTTTACGTATTATGCTAATAATGCAACTAAAACTAGTTAAATAAACAAGAATTCTCTATCATTCAGCGCATTCGTCTTGGTACAGAAGCAACTGCACTTAGCGCCAGTCTGGTATTTTATGTTTAATTCATTTTATTAGTTTTTAATATTATTTGCCAGGATTTTCTCTTGGAATTTTGAAATATTAAACTGCCCTATGATAAAATGTATATATAATATAATTTTTATATTGTAATATTTACTTTCATATATAGGTAAGTTCCTATTAATGAAATATATTACGGTATTCATGTTGTGTTAAATGTAAAATGTTTCACCATGTTAAATGTTATAAGTGTAGGATTGTGAGCGGCCCTATTTAAAGTCGTATTAAATGCATAAGAGCTCCTAGCGGATTTTTGAGCAACTTTTTTTATAACCTTTCCTTCCAAAACTTCATGGCTAAAGTGGAAGTTGTGTGAAAGTTCGACTACTTAGTGCCTTGCTGACTCTTCTAGCTTGTGAGGAAGAGAATCAAGATGAGCTAATTGACAACTGTCATTACATTATTATTGTTGTCATATATTGCTTTATTAGTTATAAAATTATCCAAAACAATTTTTTTTTTTTTTATACCGGCCAAGAAGCACCGCGGCCTCAGATGGCCTATTGTACGCCGCCCCTCTTCTGCTCAAAACAGGCCAATTGCCTTAGCAAATCTGGACACTGTATAAGGATCCACTGTTTCGCAAAGTTTGGGATCCAAGATACGATCCTTACCAAAGATGAGGAATCGTGTTCTTGCCACTGCATCACATTTGCACATGATGTGGTAAGCAGTTTCTTCCTCCTTTTTGCAGAACCTGCAGATAGGGGACTCTATCAGTCTCATTTTATAGAGATGCTTGTTTAACTGACAGTGTCCCGTGTATAGTCCTGTCACCCATCTTAAGATACTCATATCCATATCAAGAAGGCAGTTGCTTCTTTTCGGGCAGGGTTCTTTGAGGAACATTTTTGATTGTTCCATCCCTCTGGTATTTCTCCAGAGTAACCCGGCCTTGCTCTCAGCAATCTTTTTGATATACCTCTTCGCATGACTGAGACTAATTCCACATATGGGGTCAGGTGTGAGAGGAACATACTCCTTTCCTTGCTAGGTAGTCCGCTATCTCATTTCCTTTAATGCCTTTATGTCCAGACACCCATTCCACCCACACCTTGTTGGCCAAGGAGAGAGAGTTCAAGTTAGCCTTACACTCCTCCACCAATTTGGAGCGGGTTGCGTAGTTATTCAGCGCATAGATGGCCGTCTGACTATCCGTGTAGATCGTGATTAGCCTTTACCTCATGCCCTCCTTTATTAAATTCTGGGCACAGACAGTTATTGTAAACACCTCAGGCTGGAACACTGTGGTGTGCTTTCCTAACGAGATGGATGTGCCTTGATTAGGTCTATCCATCCTCCATATCCCTGCTCCGGATCCTTGTTCCATTAGGGATCCGTCTGTGTAGCAGTTTATCCCATTACACGGCTTGTGTGGGGTTGAGCCATCAACCCTTACATTGTAGTAAGTGTTCTTATATTTCTTCTCTTGATGATCCGAATGCATAGGCAGGATCCCGTCTTCATTGATCCTCCTGAACAGTCTACCATGTCCCTCATAGTTAAGGAATGGTAGTTCGTTCCTAGTTTCATAAGCCTATATGCAGAGCTAAGGGCTCTGCTAAGCTTCAATCTCTGTGTGTAGAGGTTCTATATCTATATGTTCAACAGAATCTCCATTGCTGCAGAAGGAGTGGTGCTTATGGCTCCCGTTATCATAAGGCACGCCAGTCTCTGAAGTTTTTCAAGCCAAGTTTGGGATTTCCTGGTCGTAGGATTGTGCCACCATACAATGGTAGCATATAATCCAAAACAATACAAACACAAACTAACCTTGAATTTTTTTGAAATTTCATATTTTTACATGTGTATGATCCAAAACAATACTAACACAAACTACGAGCATACACATGTAAAAATATGTACATATATATGAAAAATTGAAATTCCCAAAAAATTCACGATATGAGTACAAATAGCGAAGTTATACAAAATATTATCTCTGTTTGTATGTAGTCTTCCTAGCTCAAAAACGAAAAGTCTTAGGTCTTAATCCATTAACTTTGTATATCTTAATAATCTCCTGGATTGTTTGTTTCATACACCACCAGGAATATCTTCGCCACAATACTTGGAACGTCTCGTTCAGACCACGATGATTTATTTTTTCTTAGTGATACGCCAAGGAAACTTCTCATAGACGATTCCTTTAGCTGTGCCTCATAGGTCTGTGGTTCGCCTGGGTTCTAAACCGTTTTATATGAAATGGTTTATCGCCCACAAATAGTTTAACATGCTCCCACCATCGTAAATTACTTTTAGAAGTTAGGAAACGCTAGTACTGGTTTCTGGAATATTTTGCCCAATAGCATCATTTGTATCCAGCTACACTTTCTTAACAAGGTATTGCGTCATATCAGGGACGAAACTACGATGGTAGTTTAATCCCTCTAACGACCTCCTGATTCCTTTTATCTCGGTCAGCCCCACCATCCAGGCCACTATCTTCTGCACAAGCAGTCAAATCCCTCCTGAGTTTTAGTATGCTGCAGAAAATATACCCGTTTTTGTCCCAACAATGTTTTAATTTTTAATAGTTTTAGTTTGAACTCTCGCATTCTCTTAAATACGCTCTGAAGGAACTTACATGGTCCGTAACCGATTTACTGTATACCAGGAGTTCATACATTCAGATTCATATTTCCGATATTTCTTCCAGTTTTCACCTGGCGCACCATTCTTTCGAACCACCCACAACGGACTACTATAAGGTGTTGATTCCTTGCCTCCTTGAATTTTCGAATTCCTCTTTATTTGTTTCCGGAGCGTATCAGCATTCTTTAACATATATTACTTTGTCCTGCTTTAGTGAAATCTCATGTATCTTCCTTCTTATCCAGTCCTATAGAGTGCACGTCAGAACGTCACGGGATTTACCCTATTAGAAATTCTTTTTGGGATTTAGAAGCTACGCCGGGACTAACGCAGTAAATTGCCAGAAGAGGATGGATTCGGCGGTAATGGGTTGGTCTTGCAAAAGTTGTGGGCATAAACTCAGGGACAGAATTCGAAGGGGAAAGAACTACATGATATAAATGTCCGAGATCTGTTTGGTAAAATAAAAATTGGAACGATGGTATATAAGTAGCCGCAGAGGGAAAGAGCTGCAGAGGTATGAGGGCCCATTCAGAGTGATTGTTATTACCGAACATAATATTGTTACAATAGAAAATGTCAAAGAATCCAGAAAGAGGAGAGCTGTCCATAATGAACAATATAAAGTGTCCTTATATCGCTACCACTAGATTAGAATACACGAGATGTAGTCATTTTATTTGTTTTTAGTTTGTTTGTGACTTTTGGAAATATAAATTTCAAATTTTTTTGTAAATATAATCTTTTTCATGTTACTGCACAAATTATACTTTTATTTTTAAGTTTAATTTATGTAAATAGCGTTACCTTTATCCACACTTGGCAATACTTTTTTATAGTTTTATTGAGATATGTATATGTAATACAGTTTACAAGGACTGTACGTGAATTGTTTACTTTCACCACAATTGCAGGGATTTATCAGGACATCCCTGGAGAAAGAATGGCATGGAATTTTTATAGGAAAATATACAAAACTATACATTGCTATACAATGCAGCTGCAGGAAAAGCGTGGATTGCAGTAATGTGCACGATTAGCCAATCAAACCTATGCAAGGTCATAGAAGTAAGATTATACAAACAAAGCGTGGGAAGAATACTTTATTAACTCTACGCACAAAAAATATCCAGTAAAAAATTCCAAGGATATTTGGTTCTTTGCAGTTCTTGAGGGTGGTTTGACACAAATAACGGCGTGCGTTATTCACCAGAAGAAGAAGTCCTGGGTCGAGTTCATCGTAGAGGAGTTGGAGAAGAATACCTTGGGTATCCCGTAAAGGATAACGCTGGGCAAAGTGAAGCCAATACAAATGATGGCTGCCATCAAAGTTGGAGGGGCCCAGGCAACCACCCTGGAAGAAACGGCGATGATGTATTTTGATTAAACATACTAGGGATGCGACATGGATGTCGATGTTTTGAAAACATCGATGTTTTTGACATCGATGTTTTTAAGCTGATGTTTTTTTAACATCGATGTTTTACTTTCGATGTTTTACGTTTGTCCCAATCTTTAATTGTTTGTTTTTTTCCAAAAGTAACTAAATGAAAACAAAAAATTACGGTATAAACAATTTCCTGTCAACAATGTGGTGGGATAAAAAAGGACCTCCAACCATCACGCTAACGACGTAATAAAGATAAATTACGACTAGAAAAAACATCAATGTTTTAAAATATCTATGCTTAATATTAAAACATTACATACAAACCTTTACCTAAAATACATTGATGTTTTTGAACAACCATTTCAGTAATATAAGGTCTGTTCCAACGACTACGTATACTCCCGCCAGTCGGAAGTGGTTTTTGCAAAAAAGAATGCAAATTGACAAAAAAAACATCGATGTTTTGCCTCATTTATTAAAATAGAAGATAGATTGAATTATAAGATATATTAAAACTGTAAATATTTCATTATATCTTATGTCATGAGCATGCCAAGAGGGGGCAGGAAGGTGCAGCTGCCTAGGAGTGAACAAAAATGATTAATTTAATAGAAAATATTTTTTTTTTTTCAAGCAAACACTAATTATAACAACTACTAAGGCATTGTGACAATTATATATAATGTTCTTAAAATTTTGGTTTCATTCTCCTTTTCTGCCCTGAAATATTACAACCTGGGCCCTGTTTCATAATGAAAGCTAATAGTATTAGTTCATAGTACAAGTGTAGAAAATAGTGAGGTAATAATACTAATACTTATTTTTTTCATGATAGGGAGGACTATTAGTGATATTACACAAATTAAAAAATACTAACGTACAAGTCACTATTGTACAAGTCTGTGTAATTAAATTAAGATAAATCTACAAGACTAATAGTATTAGTTTGTACTTTATTATGAAACAGGGCCCTGATCGACTATGGCTTGTTCCCCCTAGTTTTGACCTTGGGTATGCCCTTGCCTTATAATAAAAAGGAATTTTTGTTTATTGGTACTTACTGCTCTGCCATACCTTTCATGCGATTGTGGCGGGGCTGTTTGCTATATGTTCAGAATTTTGCAGGGAAGAATATAGACTGATTTTTTTCGGTAAAAAAAAATTAAGTATTTTCAGTGCGTATCTTATAAAGTATACATTTTTTTTATTGTTATTATATGCTAATAGATTAATCTCCTTCTGAAGAATAAGAAAAAATATTACTGACTCTATTAAATGATTTTTTATTCGCTAAAAATTAAAAAAAAAAAAACACATAATAAAGAAATATGTAAAGTAGGTCAACAAAACTTTTTTTAGGAAAAAAGCAAATTATATTCATTTTAAGCTTTGTCAGAAGCCAACCCTCAAATACCGTTTTTCAAAGAAATTATAAATTAGAAATTTTTCGCCTTGATTTATTCAGAGGGTTTTTTTTTTTTTTATTCTGGTGATCATTATTCATATAATCATAACTCATCTGCATTTTAACAGATTCCTACGTTAATGGAATTGTAGGAAATCTGAATGTCTTTTAATCTACCTTAACAAAATTTAGATATAATACAATTATAAGGGCATAATTTTAGTTATAAATAAAGAAACACTTTTTATTTTATATCTTTGGTTCTAATTTGTTTAATTATATCTGGTTTGGGCTCTTTAGTGCGCTTTGTAAAGCCCTAAACCACTGCTAAGTTTAGTGTAGATTGGTTAAGTTGTGTTGAAGTTATTTATATTTTTTTGATCGATTTTATGGTTATTTTATACTAATCGAATGGTCTTTTTGAAGAATAAGAAAAAAATATTACTGATTTTATCAATTTATTTTTTATTCATTAGAAAATGAAAAAAACATAATGAAGATTTGAGTGAAGTAGGTGGATCTTTTAAAAAGAAAAAGCAACTCATATTCATTTTTATTGTTATCTGAAACCCTTAAATACCATTTTCCAAAGAAATTAAATTTTAGAAAATTTTCACCTAGATTTGTTAAAGGATATTGTTTCTTTTTATTCAGTGACCATTGTTCATATAATTATTCATAACTCCTCTGCATTGTATCCAGTCGTTACGTTATTACATCCGTTGGAAATCTGAATGTCCCCTCTTAAATTTAATGCCTTATAAGGGCAAAATATTGGTTTTAAATTGAGAAAAACTTTTCAAATGTTTTATATTATATCTGTGTTGTGTTTTTTGTTTGAAATTGTTTAATTAGATCCGTCTGTACACTTTGGTGCAGTTTATAGAGCCCTAAACCACTGTCAAATTTGGTGTAGATTAGTTGAGTAGTGTTGAAGTTATTTATATTTTTTTGATCTTTCAAAGAAATCAAAGGGCTATGTGAGATGAAAATTTAAAGCCAGAAAAATTTATTTTCTCAAGGAGCTTAAAATGAATACCAACTTGGTCTCACTCCTAAAAAAAACTTGGTAGGTCAGTCGTTCCGAATTGTTTCAATACAGTTCTAAAATTGAAGCACAATGAAGGTTATTATATAAAAACTATACATCTTTTATGTAGTATAAGTATGGCAAAATCATATATAGTCAAATTAGACCAGTATTAATGAGAATACAGCAAATTGCTCCCATTTTTATTTTCAATGCGTTCTCTAAGTGTTACCATAGTTACTGCTATCTTTTCTTATAGTACAAGAACTCAAGAGGAGGAAAAAGGCAGTTATTTCACCCCAATTTTTGATTACTTTAATGAAAACTATGTATAATTACTAATCAAAATTGATGAGTCTGCCAAGTATAGGTAGGGGAAATAAAAAATGGCTGCTGTTTCAAAATATTAAAAATAATTAATTTTTTATTCGGAGCTCTATATCTTTTGTTGCTCCATCCAGCTATCATTCCCTTGCCAGCCCCACAAACAAGTGTTTTAAACAAAAGTGAACTTCCTTTTTTCTTTGTCTTTGGCGTTCACTCGTTGATTAAAAAAAGTCTATTTTAGCATAACCACCCTAATTTCCTTGTGATGATTCACAATATAAATATTACATTGATAATTGTTATTATCTTCTATTTCTTCCTAAATTTATTTGTACTATAATCGTGTTAGAGAAACAACAAAAGTTGAAAAATTTCAATCCACCCACTGAACATAGCCATAATTCATCAAACTTTGGGAGGACGCGTCCCACTATCTTAAAATATTTGAAACGACTTTGTTTTGGCCTCCATAAATCATGAATGATGAAATTGTTTAGCCTGTTTTTTGGTTTAATAAAAGAAAATAAACTAATATTAATGTTCATACATAAAATAAAATATATCTAAAACTACTATCCATAAAAAGAACTATTTATCAGAA